>NW_023503576.1:0-3786 GCF_014529535.1 Bradysia coprophila
CTACCGACTTCGTCATCATTTTCATGTTTCATTTTGTCATTGTGCTGCACCTCGGTGTTCGGATGTCAAAATTACTTACCTAGAAGTTTAATTCAAAAATTACACTTCAGGTCTATCCCAACAAAAATCTTCGAGAAAGGGTGACGCAGTCTTTGAAATACAATTTCTAAAATGAATGATATCGCTAGAGTTTGACGCTTTCAGCTTCGTTACGCAAAAATTAAATTTTACACCCAATTTTAGTTCAAACAAGCTGCTTAGTTTTCTCATCATCTGCCAAATAATTTTTACAAAAAAAAAATTTGACTGGAAACAACCAAAATTTTACCAAAACAAGGCATCAGAAACAGTCGGAGCGTTTGCTGCGACTTAGCCCGTACGACCCGTAATCCTATTTCGTCCGCAACCATTATACGTCCGTAGCCCTAATAGCCCGGAACCCTAATACGTCTACAACCCTCTAATGCGTCTGTTACCAAAATGCAAGTCAAGTTGGGCATTGTCAAATTTACTGAAAGTGTTCATTTTTAAAATTGCGCATAGCGCAATTACGAAAGCCCGTACGAAGTACCTCTCAAATAAAACCAACAATTTACGACATTATTTTAGAAACCCAAAATTTTTTGCCAACTTTCCATTGGGTATTCAATTACCTCTCAAATGAAACAAAAACTAGCAAAATCGGTGAGATTTACTCGATTTATGTGCAAAAAACACTTAGGGCCGAGTAGCGGCCTTAGTCCAAGGGCCCAAATTTGAAACTTTTTTGCCATCATTCTATTCGGCATTCAATTATCTCCAAATGAAACAAAAACTAGCAAAATCGGATGAGATTTACTCGATTTATGTGCAAAAAACACTTAGGGCCGAGTAGCGGCCTTAGTCCAAGGGCCCAAATTTGAAACTTTTTTCGCCACGTTCTTTTCGGTATTCAATTACCTTCCATAAAAAACTAAATCTAGCAAAATCGGATGAGATTTACTCGATTTATGTGCAAAAAACACTTAGGGCCGAGTAGCGGCCTTAGTCCAAGGGCCCAAATTTGAAACTTTTTTCGCCACGTTCTTTCGGTATTCAATTACCTTCCATAAAAAACTAAATCTAGCAAAATCGGATGAGATTTACTCGATTTATGTGCAAAAAACACTTAGGGCCGAGTAGCGGCCTTAGTCCAAGGGCCCAAATTTGAAACTTTTTTGCCATCATTCTATTCGGCATTCAATTATCTCTCAAATGAAACAAAAACTAGCAAAATCGGATGAGATTTACTCGATTTATGTGCAAAAAACACTTAGGGCCGAGTAGCGGCCTTAGTCCAAGGGCCCAAATTTGAAACTTTTTTCGCCACGTTCTTTTCGGTATTCAATTACCTTCCATAAAAAACTAAATCTAGCAAAATCGGATGAGATTTACTCGATTTATGTGCAAAAAACACTTAGGGCCGAGTAACGACCTTTGAGCCCTCCCAACAAGCCCGTTGCATCTTACCCAAAAACAATGTTCAGCAACTTTGTTCTACTCGTCAATACCTTTCATTTGATATATCACAAGCAGCTATTGCGTGCGTATTTCGGTAGATATCGTCGAAAGACTGAAAAACACCTATAGGGCCCTAGCTCTGGAAGGGCCGACCCTACCATGCCCATTTTCGAACTTGACCTTACTTTTGTCGATACCAATCGGGAAAAAAAGAATTTTGAAAAAAGGTTGTGATTTACTCAGCTAGAGGGTCACGGACGGACGGACGGACGGACGGACATTTTTAGCCCCGTACGAAGTACTGGGGGCTTATAAGATTAATATGCCGTTTGTAACACGTCGAATTGGAAGCAGACAGTAAGGGCAAAGCATTTGGTTATGTTCATAGATGACGAATCCGCAATAAAAACAAGGCATCAGAACAGTCGGAGCGTTTGCTGCGACTTAGCCCCGTACAACCCGTAATCCTATTTCGTCCGCAACCATAATACGTCCGTAGCCCTAATAAGCCCGGAACCCTAATACGTCTACAACCCTCTAATGCGTCTGTTACCAAAATGCAAGTCAAGTTGGGCATGTCAAATTTACTGAAACTGTTCATTTTTAAAATTGCGCATAGCGCAATTACGAAAGCCCGTACGAAGTACCTTCAAATAAAACCAACAATTTACGACATTATTTTAGAAACCCAAAATTTTTTGCCAACTTTCCATTGGGTATTCAATTACCTCTCAAATGAAACAAAAACTAGCAAAATCGGTTGAGATTTACTCGATTTATGTGCAAAAAGCACTTAGGGCCGAGTAGCGGCCTTAGTCAAGGGCCCAAATTTGAAACTTTTTTCGCCATCATTCTATTCGGCATTCAATTATCTCTCAAATGAAACAAAAACTAGCAAAATCGGATGAGATTTACTCGATTTATGTGCAAAAAACACTTAGGGCCGAGTAGCGGCCTTAGTCCAAGGGCCCAAATTTGAAACTTTTTTCGCCACGTTCTTTTCGGTATTCAATTACCTTCCATAAAAAACTAAATCTAGCAAAATCGGATGAGATTTACTCGATTTATGTGCAAAAAACACTTAGGGCCGAGTAGCGGCCTTAGTCCAAGGGCCCAAATTTGAAACTTTTTTCGACACGTTCTCTTCGGTATTCAATTACCTTCCATAAAAACTAAATCTGGCAAAATCGGATGAGATTTACTCGATTTATGTGGAAAAAACACTTAGGGCCGAGTAGCGGCCTTAGTCCAAGGGCCCAAATTTGAAACTTTTTTGCCATCATTCTATTCGGCATTCAATTATCTCTCAAATGAAACAAAAACTAGCAAAATCGGATGAGATTTACTCGATTTATGTGCAAAAAACACTTAGGGCCGAGTAGCGGCCTTAGTCCAAGGGCCCAAATTTGAAACTTTTTTGCCATCATTCTATTCGGCATTCAATTATCTCTCAAAAAACAAAAACTAGCAAAATCGGATGAGATTTACTCGATTTATGTGCAAAAAACACTTAGGGCCGAGTAGCGGCCTTAGTCCAAGGGCCCAAATTTGAAACTTTTTTCGCCATGTTCTTTTCGGTATTCAATTACCTTCCATAAAAACTAAAATCTAGCAAAATCGGATGAGATTTACTCGATTTATGTGCAAAAAACACTTAGGGCCGAGTAGCGGCCTTAGTCCAAGGGCCCAAATTTGAAACTTTTTTGCCACGTTCTTTTCGGTATTCAATTACCTTCCATAAAAAACTAAATCTAGCAAAATCGGATGAGATTTACTCGATTTATGTGCAAAAAACACTTAGGGCCGAGTAACGACCTTTGAGCCCTCCCAACAAGCCCGTTGCATCTTACCAAAAACAATGTTCAGCAACTTTGTTCTACTCGTCAATACCTTTCATTTGATATATCACAAGCAGCTATTGCGTGCGTATTTCGGTAGATATCGTCGAAAGACTGAAAAACACCTATAGGGCCCTAGCTCTGGAAGGGCCGACCCTACCATGCCCATTTTCGAACTTGACCTTACTTTTGTCGATACCAATCGGGGAAAAAAAGAATTTTGAAAAAAGGTTGTGATTTACTCAAGCTAGAGGGGTCACGGACGGACGGACGGACGGACGGACGGACGGACGGACGGACGACGGATGGAACGGACGGACGGATGGATGGACGGACGGACGGACGGACGGACGGACGGACGGGATTCGTCATCTATGAACATAACCAAATGCTTTGCCCTTACTGTCTGCTTCCAATTCGACGTGTTACAAACGGCATATTAATCTTATAAGCCCCCAGTACTTCGTAC
>NW_023503577.1:0-17441 GCF_014529535.1 Bradysia coprophila
TTCTAAGATTTTCAATTTTTTTTATTTACATGTAAAAAATTCTTTTGGATATTTTGAACAAAATATGTAGACAAGTGAGTTTTAAGTGTGTTTACACCAGCTAAAAAACTTTTTAATTTCGAAATTTTCAATTTTTTATTTACGTGTAAAAAATTCATTTGGATATTTTGCACAAAAAATGTAGGCAAGTGATTTTTAGTGTGTTTCAACGGTGCGCAGTGGTTAGTGAAAAAACACATTTAAACCAACTAAAAACTTTTTAGTTTCTAAGATTTTCAATTTTTTTTATTTACATGTAAAAAATTCATTTGGATTTTTGAACAAAATAATGTAGGCAAGTGAGTTTTTAGTGAGTTTCAACGGTGTGCAGTGGTTAGTGAAAAAACACATTATAACAATTAAAAACCTTTTATTTCTAAGATTTTCAATTTTTTTATTTACGTGTAAAAAATTCATTTGGATATTTTGAACAAAATAATGTAGGCAAGTGAGTTTTTAGTGTGTTTCAACGGTGCGCAGGTTAGTGAAAAAAACACATTTACAACCAACTAAAAATTCTTTTAGTTTCTAAGATTTTCAATTTTTTTATTTACATGAAAAAATTATTATTTGGTTTTGAACAAAATAATGTAGGCAAGTGAGTTTTTAGTGTGTTTCAACGTGTGCAATGGTTAGTGAAAAACACATTTACAACCAGCTAAAAACCTTTTAGATTTTAGATTTTCAATTTTTTTATTTACGTGTAAAAAAATTCATTTGGATATTTTGAACAAAATATGTAGGCAAGTGAGTTTTTAGTGTGTTTCAACGGTGCGCAGTGGTTAGTGAAAAAACACATTTACAACACAGCTAAAAAACTTTTAGTTTCTAAGATTTTCAATTTTTTTTATTTACGTGTAAAAAAATTCATATGGATATTTTGAACAAAATGATGTAAGGAAGTGAGTTTTTACTGTTTCAACGGTGCGCAGTGGTTAGTGAAAAAATACATTTACAACCAGCTAAAAAACTTTTTAATTTCTGAAATTTTCAATTTTTTTATTTACGTGTAAAAAAATTTATGGATATTTTGAACAAAATGATGTAGGCAAGTGATTTTTAGTGTGTTCAACGGTGCGCAGTGGTTAGTGAAAAAACACATTTACAACCAGCTAAAAAACTTTTTAATTTCTGAAATTTTCAATTTTTTTATTTACGTGTAAAAAAATTCATTTGGATAATTTTGAACAAAAAATGTAGGCAAGTGAGTTTTTAGTGTGTTTCAACGGTGCGCAATGGTTAGTGAAAAAACACATTTACAACCAACTAAAAATTCTTTTAGTTTCTAAGATTTTCAATTTTTTTATTTACATGTAAAAAAATTATTTAGATTTTTGAACAAAATAATGTAGGCAAGTGAGTTTTTAGTGTGTTCAACGGTGTGCAATGGTTAGTGAAAAAACACATTTACAACCAGCTAAAACACCTTTTAGATTTTAGATTTTCAATTTTTTTTATTTACATGTAAAAAAATTCATTTGGATATTTTGAACAAAATACTGTAGGGAAGTGAGTTTTTAGTGTGTTTCAACGGTGTGCAATGGGTTAGTGAAAAAACACATTTACAACCAGCTAAAAAACCTTTTAGATTTTTAGATTTTCAATTTTTTTTATTTACGTGTAAAAAAAATTCATATGGATATTTGAACAAAATGATGTAAGGAAGTGAGTTTTTACTGTGTTTCAACGGTGCGCAGTGGTTAGTGAAAAAACACATTTACAACCAGCTAAAAAACTTTTTAATTCTGAAATTTTCAATTTTTTTATTTACGTGTAAAAAAAATTCATTTGGATAATTTGCACAAAAAAATGTAGGCAAGTGATTTTTTAGTGTGTTTCAACGGTGCGCAGTGGTTAGTGAAAAAACACATTTACAACCAACTAAAAAAACATTTTAGTTTCTAAGATTTTCAATTTTTTTTATTTACATGTAAAAAAATTCATTTGGATATTTTGAACAAAATACTGTAGGGAAGTGAGTTTTTAGTGTGTTTCAACGGTGTGCAATGGTTAGTGAAAAAACACATTTACAACCAGCTAAAAAACCTTTTAGATTTTTAGATTTTCAATTTTTTTTATTTACGTGTTAAAAAAATTCATATGGATATTTTGAACAAAATGATGTAAGCAAGTGAGTTTTTAGTGTGTTTCAACGGTGCGCAGTGATTAGTAAAAAAATACATTTACAACCAGCTAAAAAACTTTTTAATTTCTGAAATTTTCAATTTTTTTTTTACGTATAAAAAAATTCATAAGGATATTTTGAACAAAATGATGTAGGCAAGTGAATTTTTAGTGTGTTGCAATGTAGGCAAAACACCGCCAAAGACTGTCCCAAGCCAGTTTGAAAAAGAGTGGAGGGAATGAAGTTTAACGAGGACGTAGCAGTAGATAAGATAGGATTAGATAGATCAATCTTAAGGCTGAATGAATCGTGAGTTGGAAGCCGAAAGAATTGGGGTTAAGGGACCAACGTTGAGGCGAAACAACACGATCAGGAAGCCCAAGGATAGAACGATCCCAGAATTCTTATTAGCTACTAGGTTAAGCTTTTCAACGACGTCCTTTAAAAGACGTCAATAACCTTTTGCTCAGATAGGTTCAAAAGAATGGGCAAAGCTTTATGGAAAAGAATGTTCAAAAGAGTAACACTACCCCGTCGGGCACTGTGCACTTTGATAGGCACTGTGGTCCCGGTACGTGCAGAAATGCGCGGGTCAGAGCTCGGGGATTACCGGGGCGAGCAAAGTAAAGCTTTCATACTCACCAACCCGCAGTAGCAAGCGTGGTGTTTTAATGCTAAAAACCTTCAAACGAAGCCACAACGAATTATACATTGCCACATATAATGCCAGAACATTGTCGTCAAGACAAAAAATGCAAGAAATGGAAGAAGAGCTAGAAAAGATAAAATGGGATGTTGTGGGAGTGAGCGAAGTGAGAAAAACCTGGAGAGGAATGCCTGAAATTACAATCAGGGCATACATTCTTCTACCGAGGAAGTGACAGTCAGATGCTGATGCACGGTGTCGGATTGTTCATAAACAAGCGGTGGTCGGATCGCATAACTCACACGAAAAGCATATCCGATCGAGTGATATACGTAAGCCTGAAGATAAATAACAGATACAGTGTCAAATTAATTCAGGTTTACGCACCCACGTCCACCCATGATGACGAAGAAGTAGAAAGATTCTATGAAGATGTCGAGAAAGCTCTGGACGAAAACCCATCACATTACCAATATCTCATCGGTGATTTCAATACGAAGCTGGGAAAACGAGAAGAAGACTCCGAAGTTTCTATTGGCAGTTTTAGCAACGACCAAAGAAATGAGCGTGGAAATGTTTTACTCAACTTCCTACAGCAACACAATTTGTACGCAATGAATTCATTTTTTGCAGGAAAGCCTCAACGTAAATGGACTTGGGCTAGTGCAGATGGTGTAACGAAAAATGAGATCGATTACATCATAACTGGCTGTAAGTCAACCGTTAAGAACGTTACGGTCCTAAACAATTTTTCAACAGGTAGTGATCACCGAATGGTTCGTGCAAGAGTCACGTTAAATACCAGATTTCAAAGATCACAACTAGTTCAGAAAAGTGAAAGGATTGACGTACAACGGCTTTACACACAAAATGAAGAATTTGCTACGAAAATGACTGCCGAATTAGATAACGTCAACAATCAATGTGAAACATTGGACGAATTGAATACCAAAATCGTCGATACAATAATGGGTTTCATGAAATCCAAATGCAAGGGAAAGAATCAAAACTCAGCAGAGAAACATTAGACCTGATCGCAAGCAGAGCAGAGTTGGTAAAAAACGGAGGACGAGATTCGGTGGAATACCGGAACCTGTCTAAAAGTATCAACAAAGCAAGGAGATCAGATGAAAGAAAATATAATGTCCAATTGGCTCAAAACATAATTGAAGCTAACTGCAATATGAAAGTCCTACGGAGAAAAATGACAAACGCCAAAAAAGAAATCTTCAAATTACGAGACAAAACAGGAACGATCCAAACGGATCGAAATGCGATATTAAATATTGCAACAGAATTTTATGAGAATTTGTTTTCTTCAGCAAGACAGAGTCCAACGGAAGAAACCGAAGATAGACCAATAATAAGAAACGTGGGATCGGATGATATGCCCGACATAACTGTTGATGAAGTCAAGGCCGCAGTAGCCGAGATGAAAAACAAAAAGTCTCCAGGAGAAGATGGTGTTCCAGTGGAAGCCATTAAACTAGGTGGAGACTCCTTATTAAAGGCAATCACGGCTTTGTTTAATCAATGTCTCCAATGGGAAGAAGTACCAGAAGCTTGGGAAAATGCGGTAATTACATTGCTGCATAAAAAAGGAGACATAACAAAGCTGGAAAATTACCGACCCATAAGCCTATTGTCAACACTCTACAAGTTGTTTATGAAAATCATTACGAAGAGGAACACTAACAAGTTCGACTTCTACCAACCTGTTGAACAAGCTGCTTTCAGATCTGGTTTCAGCACAAACGACCATTTGCAAGTGATGAGAACGCTTATTGAGAAGTGTCGTGAATACAACATCGACATAGTCTTGCTATTCATAGACTTCGAAAAAGCTTTCGATTCAGTGGAAACATGGTCGATATTGGACGCATTAGACGAATGTAGAGTAGACTCAAGGTACTCCAACACAATTCGATATGTGTACAAAAATGCTACTTCATGTATAAAACTTCATAAGAGCACGGAGAAATTCAGAATTGGCCGAGGTGTAAGGCAGGGTGACACCATTTCACCGAAATTATTCACGGCGATTCTGCAGAGTGTTTTTAGGAAGTTAAACTGGAGTAAAATGGGAATAAAGATAAATGGAGAGTACCTGAGCAATCTCCGCTTCGCTGATGACATTGTACCGATAGCAGCGAATCTAGGTCAGGCTCAGCTTATGCTACAACAGTTAAGTGAAGAGGCAAACAAAGTTGGCCTCAAGATGAACTTATCGAAAACAAAAGTCATGACCAACATCGGGGACGATAGAGAAATCAAAATTGGTGACACTGTCATTGAACGAGTCGACAGCTACGTATATCTAGGACATAAGCTGAAGTTAGGTCTGGACAACCAAATTGCAGAAATAAGACGTAGGATTGGTCTTGCATGGGCAGCGTTCGGAAAACTCAGACTAATTTTCAAAAGCAAAATGAATAATAGTCTGAAACGCAAAGTTTTCGACACTTGTGTCCTTCCAGTGCTCACTTATGGAGCGGAAACGTTAACTTTAACGAAAGCATCCGAAGAAAAATTGAGAGTGACACAAAGAGCCATGGAACGGAGTATGCTTGGAATAACACTCAGAGACAGAATGACGAATCAATGGATTCGACAACAAACCAGGGTCGTTGATGTCATGGAAAGAATAGCATCTCTGAAATGGAGCTGGGCGGGACATATTGCAAGAAGGACAGACGAACGTTGGACCAAAAAGATCATGAACTGGCGACCATATAAAAGACGAGCTATAGGTAGACCACCAGAGAGATGGACAAACGGAATTAAGAATATTGCAGGTACAAACTGGCAGCAAATGGCAATGGATCGTACGAAATGGAAAGAAGTTGGAGAGGCCTACATCCAGCAGTGGATAGAAACAGGCTGAAAAAGAAGAGAAGAAGAATGTAGGCAAGTGATTTTTTAGTGTGTTTCAACGGTGCGCAGTGGTTAGTGAAAAAACACATTTACAACCAACTAAAAAACTTTTTAGTTTCTAAGATTTTCAATTTTTTTTATTTACATGTAAAAAAATTCATTTGGATATTTTGAACAAAATACTGTAGGGAAGTGAGTTTTTAGTTTACAACCAGCTAAAAAACTTTTTATTTTTTAAAATTCTCAATTTTTTTATTTACGTGTAAAAAAATTCATTTGGATATTTTGAACAAAATAATGTAGGCAAATGATTTTTTAGTGTGTTTCAACGGTGCGCAGTAGTTAGTGAAAAAACACATTTACAACCAACTAAAAATTCTTTTAGTTTCTAAGATTTTCAATTTTTTTTATTTACATGTAAAAAAAATTATTTGGATTTTTTGAACAAAATAATGTAGGCAAGTGAGTTTTTAGTGAGTTTCAACGGTGTGCAATGGTTAGTGAAAAAACACATTTATAACCAATTAATAAACCTTTTAGATTTTTAGATTTTTAATTTTTTTATTTACGTGTAAAAAACTTCATTTGGATATTTTAAACAAAATAACGTAGGCAAGTGAGTTTTTAGTGTGTTTCAACGGTGCGCAATGGTTAGTGAAAAAACACATTTACAACCAACTAAAAATTCTTTTAGTTTCTAAGATTTTCAATTTTTTTTATTTACATGTAAAAAAATTATTAAGATTTTTTGAACAAAATAATGTAGGCAAGTGAGTTTTTAGTGAGGTTCAACGGTGTGCAATGGTTAGTGAAAAAACACATTTACAACCAGCTAAAACACCTTTTAGATTTTTAGATTTTCAATTTTTTTTATTTACATGTAAAAAAATTCATTTGGATATTTTGAACAAAACGATGTAGGCAAGTGAATTTTTAGTGTGTTTCAACGGTGCGCAGTGGTTAGTGAAAAAACACATTTACAACCAACTAAAAAATCTTTTAGTTTCTAAGATTTTCAATTTTTTTTATTTACATGTAAAAAAATTCATTTGGATATTTTGAACAAAATACTGTAGGGAAGTGAGTTTTTAGTGTGTTTCAACGGTGTGCAATGGTTAGTGAAAAAACACATTTACAACCAGCTAAAAAACCTTTTAGAATTTTAGATTTTCAATTTTTTTTATTTACGTGTAAAAAAATTCATATGGATATTTTGAACAAAATGATGTAAAGAAGTGAGTTTTTACTGTGTTTCAACGGTGCGCAGTGGTTAGTGAAAAAATACATTTACAACCAGCTAAAATACTTTTTTATTTCTGAAATTTTCAATTTTTTTTATTTACATGTAAAAAAATTTATAAGGATATTTTGAACAAAATGATGTAGGCAAGTGAATTTTTAGTGTGTTGCAACGGTGCGCAATGGTTAGTGAAAAAACACATTTACAACCAACTAAAAATTCTTTTAGTTTCTAAGATTTTCAATTTTTTTTATTTACATGTAAAAAAATTATTAAGATTTTTTGAACAAAATAATGTAGGCAAGTGAGTTTTTAGTGAGGTACAACGGTGTGCAATGGTTAGTGAAAAAACACATTTACAACCAGCTAAAAAACTTTTTAATTTCTGAAATTTTCAATTTTTTTATTTACGTGTAAAAAAATTCATTTGGATAATTTGCACAAAAAAATGTAGGCAAGTGATTTTTTAGTGTGTTTCAACGGTGCGCAGTGGTTAGTGAAAAAACACATTTACAACCAACTAAAAAACATTTTAGTTTCTAAGATTTTCAATTTTTTTTATTTACATGTAAAAAAAATCATTTGGATATTTTGAACAAAATACTGTAGGGAAGTGAGTTTTTAGTTTACAACCAGCTAAAAAACTTTTTATTTTTTAAAATTCTCAATTTTTTTATTTACGCGTAAAAAGTTCATTTGGATATTTTTCACAAAATATTGTAGGCAAGTGATTTTTTAGTGTGTTTCAACGGTGCGCAGTGGTTAGTGAAAAAACACGTTGACAACAAACTAAAAAACCTTTTAGTTTCTAAGATTTTCAATTTTTTTTATTTACATGTAAAAAAATTCTTTTGGATATTTTGAACAAAATGATGTAGGCAAGTGAGTTTTAAGTGTGTTTACAGCCAGCTAAAAAACTTTTTAATTTCTGAAATTTTCAATTTTATTATTTTCGTGTAAAAAAATTCATATGGATATTTTGAACAAAATGATGTAAAGAAGTGAGTTTTTAGTTAACAACCAGCTAAAAAACGTTTTAATTTTTAAAATTCTCAATTTTTTTATTTACGCGTAAAAAGTTCATTTGGATATTTTGCACAAAATAATGTAGGCAAGTGATTTTTTAGTGTGTTTCAACGGTGCGCAGTGGTTAGTGAAAAAACACGTTTACAACAAACTAAAAAACCTTTTAGTTTCTAAGATTTTCAATTTTTTTTATTTACATGTAAAAAAATTCTTTTGGATATTTTGAACAAAATGATGTAGGCAAGTGAGTTTTAAGTGTGTTTACAGCCAGCTAAAAAACTTTTTAATTTCTGAAATTTTCAATTTTATTATTTACGTGTAAAGAAATTCATTTGGATATTTTGCACAAAAAAATGTAGGCAAGTGATTTTTTAGTGTGTTTCAACGGTGCGCAGTGGTTAGTGAAAAAACACATTTACAACCAACTAAAAATTCTTTTAGTTTCTAAGATTTTCAATTTTTTTTATTTAAATGTAAAAAAATTCATTTGGATATTTTGAACAAAATACTGTAGGGAAGTGAGTTTTTAGTGTGTTTCAACGGTGTGCAATGGTTAGTGAAAAAACACATTTACAACCAGCTAAAAAACCTTTTAGAATTTTAGATTTTCAATTTTTTTTATTTACGTGTAAAAAAATTCATATGGATATTTTGAACAAAATGATGTAAGGAAGTGAGTTTTTACTGTGTTTCAACGGTGCGCAGTGGTTAGTGAAAAAATACATTTACAACCAGCTAAAATACTTTTTTATTTCTGAAATTTTCAATTTTTTTTATTTACGTGTAAAAAAATTTATAAGGATATTTTGAACAAAATGATGTAGGCAAGTGAATTTTTAGTGTGTTGCAACGGTGCGCAGTGGTTGGTGAAAAAACACATTTACAACCAGCTAAAAAACTTTTTAATTTCTGAAATTTTCAATTTTTTTATTTACGTGTAAAAAAATTCATTTGGATAATTTGCACAAAAAAATGTAGGCAAGTGATTTTTTAGTGTGTTTCAACGGTGCGCAGTGGTTAGTGAAAAAACACATTTACAACCAACTAAAAAACATTTTAGTTTCTAAGATTTTCAATTTTTTTTATTTACATGTAAAAAAAATCATTTGGATATTTTGAACAAAATACTGTAGGGAAGTGAGTTTTTAGTTTACAACCAGCTAAAAAACTTTTTATTTTTTAAAATTCTCAATTTTTTTATTTACGCGTAAAAAGTTCATTTGGATATTTTTCACAAAATATTGTAGGCAAGTGATTTTTTAGTGTGTTTCAACGGTGCGCAGTGAAAAAACACGTTGACAACAAACTAAAAAACCTTTTAGTTTCTAAGATTTTCAATTTTTTTTATTTACATGTAAAAAAATTCTTTTGGATATTTTGAACAAAATGATGTAGGCAAGTGAGTTTTAAGTGTGTTTACAGCCAGCTAAAAAACTTTTTAATTTCTGAAATTTTCAATTTTATTATTTTCGTGTAAAGAATTTCATTTGGATATTTTGCACAAAAAAATGTAGGCAAGTGATTTTTTAGTGTGTTTCAACGGTGCGCAGTGGTTAGTGAAAAAACACATTTACAACCAACTAAAAATTCTTTTAGTTTCTAAGATTTTCAATTTTTTTTATTTACATGTAAAAAAATTCATTTGGATTTTTTGAACAAAATACTGTAGGGAAGTGAGTTTTTAGTTAACAACCAGCTAAAAAACGTTTTAATTTTTAAAATTCTCAATTTTTTTATTTACGCGTAAAAAGTTCATTTGGATATTTTGCACAAAATAATGTAGGCAAGTGATTTTTTAGTGTGTTTCAACGGTGCGCAGTGGTTAGTGAAAAAACACGTTTACAACAAACTAAAAAACCTTTTAGTTTCTAAGATTTTCAATTTTTTTTATTTACATGTAAAAAAATTCATTTGGATTTTTTGAACAAAATACTGTAGGGAAGTGAGTTTTTAGTTAACAACCAGCTAAAAAACGTTTTAATTTTTAAAATTCTCAATTTTTTTATTTACGCGTAAAAAGTTCATTTGGATATTTTGCACAAAATAATGTAGGCAAGTGATTTTTTAGTGTGTTTCAACGGTGCGCAGTGGTTAGTGAAAAAACACGTTGACAACAAACTAAAAAACCTTTTAGTTTCTAAGATTTTCAATTTTTTTTATTTACATGTAAAAAAATTCTTTTGGATATTTTGAACAAAATGATGTAGGCAAGTGAGTTTTAAGTGTGTTTACAGCCAGCTAAAAAACTTTTTAATTTCTGAAATTTTCAATTTTATTATTTACGTGTAAAGAAATTCATTTGGATATTTTGCACAAAAAAATGTAGGCAAGTGATTTTTTAGTGTGTTTCAACGGTGCGCAGTGGTTAGTGAAAAAACACATTTACAACCAACTAAAAAACTTTTTAGTTTCTAAGATTTTCAATTTTTTTTATTTACATGTAAAAAAATTCATTTGGATATTTTGAACAAAATACTGTAGGGAAGTGAGTTTTTAGTTTACAACCAGCTAAAAAACTTTTTATTTTTTAAAATTCTCAATTTTTTTATTTACGCGTAAAAAGTTCATTTGGATATTTTGCACAAAATAATGTACTCAAGTGATTTTTTAGCGTGTTTCAACGGTGCGCAGTGGTTAGTAAAAAAACACGTTTACAACAAACTAAAAAACCTTTTAGTTTCTAAGATTTTCATTTTTTTTTATTTACATGTAAAAAAATTCTTTTGGATATTTTGAACAAAATGATGTAGGCAAGTGAGTTTTAAGTGTGTTTACAACCAGCTAAAAAACTTTTTAATTTCTGAAATTTTCAATTTTTTTATTTACGTGTAAAAAAATTCATTTGGATATTTTGAACAAAATAATGTAGGCAAATGATTTTTTAGTGTGTTTCAACGGTGCGCAGTAGTTAGTGAAAAAACACATTTACAACCAACTAAAAATTCTTTTAGTTTCTAAGATTTTCAATTTTTTTTATTTACATGTAAAAAAAATTATTTGGATTTTTTGAACAAAATAATGTAAGCAAGTGAGTTTTTAGTGAGTTTCAACGGTGTGCAATGGTTAGTGAAAAAACACATTGATAACCAATTAATAAACCTTTTAGATTTTTAGATTTTCAATTTTTTTATTTACGTGTAAAAAACTTCATTTGGATATTTTGAACAAAATAACGTAGGCAAGTGAGTTTTTAGTGTGTTTCAACGGTGCGCAGTGGTTAGTGAAAAAACACATTTACAACCAACTAAAAATTCTTTTAGTTTCTAAGATTTTCAATTTTTTTTATTTACATGTAAAAAAAATTATTTGGATTTTTTGAACAAAATAATGTAGGCAAGTGAGTTTTTAGTGAGGTTAAACGGTGTGCAATGGTTAGTGAAAAAACACATTTACAACCAGCTAAAACATCTTAGTTTCTAAGATTTTCAATTTTTTTTTTTTACATGTAAAAAAATTCATTTGGATATTTTGAACAAAATACTGTAGGGAAGTGAGTTTTTTAGTGTGTTGCAACGGTGCGCAGTGGTTGGTGAAAAAACACATTTACAACCAGCTAAAAAACTTTTGAATTTCTGAAATTTGCAATTTTTTTATTTACGTGTAAAAAAATTCATTTGGATATTTTGCACAAAAAAATGTAGGCAAGTGATTTTTTAGTGTGTTTCAACGGTGCTCAGTGGTTAGTGAAAAAACACATTTACAACCAACTAAAAAACTTTTTAGTTTCTAAGATTTTCATTTTTTTTTATTTACATGTAAAAAAATTCTTTTGGATATTTTGAACAAAATGATGTAGGCAAGTGAGTTTTAAGTGTGTTTACAACCAGCTAAAAAACTTTTGAATTTCTGAAATTTGCAATTTTTTTATTTACGTGTAAAAAAATTCATTTGGATATTTTGCACAAAAAAATGTAGGCAAGTGATTTTTTAGTGTGTTTCAACGGTGCGCAGTGGTTAGTGAAAAAACACATTTACAACCAACTAAAAAACTTTTTAGTTTCTAAGATTTTCAATTTTTTTTATTTACATGTAAAAAAATTCATTTGGATATTTTGAACAAAATACTGTAGGGAAGTGAGTTTTTAGTGTGTTTAAACGGTGCGCAGTGGTTAGTGAAAAAACACATTTACAACCAGCCAAAAAACTTTTTATTTCTTAAAATTCTCAATTTTTTTATTTACGCGTAAAAAGTTCATTTGGATATTTTGCACAAAATAATGTAAGCAAGTGATTTTTTAGTGTGTTTCAACGGTGAGCAGTGGTTAGTGAAAAAACACGTTTACAACAAACTAAAAATTCTTTTAGTTTCTAAGATTTTCAATTTTTTTTATTTACATGTAAAAAAAATTATTTGGATTTTTTGAACAAAATAATGTAGGCAAGTGAGTTTTTAGTGAGTTTCAACGGTGTGCAATGGTTAGTGAAAAAACACATTTGTAACCAATTAATAAACCTTTTAGATTTTTAGATTTTTATTTTTTTTATTTACGTGTAAAAAACTTCATTTGGATATTTTAAACAAAATAACGTAGGCAAGTGAGTTTTTAGTGTGTTTAAAACGGTGCGCAGTGGTTAGTGAAAAAACACATTTACAACCAACTAAAAATTCTTTTAGTTTCTAAGATTTTCAATTTTTTTTATTTACATGTAAAAAAATTCATTTGGATATTTTTAACAAAATACTGTAGGGAAGTGAGTTTTTAGTGTGTTTCAACGGTGTGCAATGGTTAGTGAAAAAACACATTTACAACCAGCTAAAAAACCTTTTAATTTCTGAAATTTTCAATTTTTTTTATTTACGTGTAAAAAAATTCATAGGGATATTTTGAACAAAATGATGTAGGCAAGTGAATTTTTAGTGTGTTGCAACGGTGCGCAGTGGTTGGTGAAAAAACACATTTACAACCAGCTAAAAAACTTTTTAATTTCTGAAATTTTCAATTTTTTTATTTACGTGTAAAAAAATTCATTTGGATAATTTGCACAAAAAAATGTAGGCAAGTGATTTTTTAGTGTGTTTCAACGGTGCGCAGTGGTTAGTGGAAAAACACATTTACAACCAACTAAAAAACTTTTTAGTTTCTAAGATTTTCAATTTTTTTTATTTACATGTAAAAAAATTCATTTGGATATTTTGAACAAAATACTGTAGGGAAGTGAGTTTTTAGTTCACAACCAGCTAAAAAACTTTTTATTTTTAAAATTCTCAATTTTTTTATTTACGCGTAAAAAGTTCATTTGGATATTTTGCACAAAATAATGTAGGCAAGTGATTTTTTAGTGTGTTTCAACGGTGCGCAGTGGTTAGTGAAAAAACACGTTGACAACAAACTAAAAAACCTTTTAGTTTCTAAGATTTTCAATTTTTTTTATTTACATGTAAAAAAATTCATTTGGATATTTTGAACAAAATACTGTAGGGAAGTGAGTTTTTAGTGTGTTTCAACGGTGTGCAATGGTTAGTGAAAAAACACATTTACAACCAGCTAAAAAACCTTTTAGATTTTTAGATTTTCAATTTTTTTTATTTACGTGTAAAAAAATTCATAAGGATATTTTGAACAAAATGATGTAGGCAAGTGAATTTTTAGTGTGTTGCAACGGTGCGCAGTGGTTGGTGAAAAAACACATTGACAACCAGCTAAAAAACTTTTGAATTTCTGAAATTTTCAATTTTTTTATTTACGTGTAAAAAAATTCATTTGGATATTTTGCACAAAAAAATGTAGGCAAGTGATTTTTTAGTGTGTTTCAACGGTGCGCAGTGGTTAGTGAAAAAACACGTTTACAACAAACTAAAAAACCTTTTAGTTTCTAAGATTTTTCAATTTTTTTTATTTACATGTAAAAAAATTCTTTTGGATATTTTGAACAAAATGATGTACGCAAGTGAGTTTTAAGTGTGTTTACAGCCAGCTAAAAAACTTTTTAATTTCTGAAATTTTCAATTTTATTATTTACGTGTAAAAAATTCATTTGGATATTTTGCACAAAAAAATGTAGGCAAGTGATTTTTTAGTGTGTTTCAACGGTGCGCAGTGGTTAGTGAAAAAACACATTTACAACCAACTAAAAAACTTTTTAGTTTCTAAGATTTTCAATTTTTTTTATTTACATGTAAAAAAATTCATTTGGATATTTTGAACAAAATACTGTAGGGAAGTGAGTTTTTAGTGTGTTTAAACGGTGCTCAGTGGTTAGTGAAAAAACACATTTACAACCAGCCAAAAAACTTTTTATTTTTTAAAATTCTCAATTTTTTTATTTACGCGTAAAAAGTTCATTTGGATATTTTGCACAAAATAATGTAGGCAAGTGATTTTTTAGTGTGTTTCAACGGTGCGCAGTGGTTAGTGAAAAAACACGTTTACAACAAACTAAAAAACCTTTTAGTTTCTAAGATTTTCAATTTTTTTTATTTACATGTAAAAAAATTCTTTTGGATATTTTGAACAAAATAATGTAGGCAAGTGAGTTTTTAGTGTGTTTCAACGGTGCGCAGTGGTTAGTGAAAAAACACATTTACAACCAACTAAAAATTCTTTTAGTTTCTAAGATTTTCAATTTTTTTTATTTACATGTAAAAAAATTCTTTTGGATATTTTGAACAAAATAATGTAGGCAAGTGAGTTTTTAGTGTGTTTCAACGGTGCGCAGTGGTTAGTGAAAAAACACATTTACAACCAACTAAAAATTCTTTTAGTTTCTAAGATTTTCAATTTTTTTTATTTACATGTAAAAAAAATTATTTAGATTTTTTGAACAAAATAATGTAGGCAAGTGAGTTTTTAGTGAGGTTCAACGGTGTGCAATGGTTTAGTGAAAAAACACATTTACAACCAGCTAAAACACCTTTTAGATTTTTAGATTTTCAATTTTTTTTATTTACATGTAAAAAAATTCATTTGGATATTTTGAACAAAACGATGTAGGCAAGTGAATTTTTAGTGTGTTTCAACGGTGCGCAGTGGTTAGTGAAAAAACACATTTACAACCAACTAAAAAACCTTTTAGTTTCTAAGACTTTCAATTTTTTTTTATTTACATGTAAAAAAATTCATTTAGATATTTTGAACAAAATACTGTAGGGAAGTGAGTTTTTAGTGTGTTTTCAACGGTGTGCAATGGTTAGTGAAAAAAGACATTTACAACCAGCTAAAAAACCTTTTAGATTTTTAGATTTTCAATTTTTTTTATTTACGTGTAAAAAAATTCATAAGGATATTTTGAACAAAATGATGTAAGGAAGTGAGTTTTTACTGTGTTTCAACGGTGCGCAGTGGTTAGTGAAAAAATACATTTACAACCAGCTAAAAAACTTTTTAATTTCTGAAATTTTCAATTTTTTTTATTTACGTGTAAAAAAATTCATAAGGATATTTTGAACAAAATGATGTAGGCAAGTGAATTTTTAGTGTGTTGCAACGGTGCGCAGTGGTTGGTGAAAAAACACATTGACAACCAGCTAAAAAACTTTTTAATTTCTGAAATTTTCAATTTTTTTATTTACGTGTAAAAAAATTCATTTGGATAATTTGCACAAAAAAATGTAGGCAAGTGATTTTTAGTGTGTTTCAACGGTGCGCAGTGGTTAGTGAAAAAACACATTTACAACCAACTAAAAAACATTTTAGTTTCTAAGATTTTCAATTTTTTTTATTTACATGTAAAAAAATTCATTTGGATATTTTGAACAAAATACTGTAGGGAAGTGAGTTTTTAGTGTGTTTCAACGGTGTGCAATGGTTAGTGAAAAAACACATTTACAACCAACTAAAAAACATTTTAGTTTCTAAGATTTTCAATTTTTTTTATTTACATGTAAAAAAATTCATTTGGATATTTTGAACAAAATACTGTAGGGAAGTGAGTTTTTAGTGTGTTTCAACGGTGTGCAATGGTTAGTGAAAAAACACATTTACAACCAGCTAAAAAACCTTTTAGATTTTTAGATTTTCAATTTTTTTTATTTACGTGTAAAAAAATTCATATGGATATTTTGAACAAAATGATGTAAGCAAGTGAGTTTTTAGTGTGTTTCAACGGTGCGCAGTGGTTAGTGAAAAAACACATTTACAACCAGCTAAAAAACTTTTATTTCTGAAATTTTCAATTTTTTTTTTTACGTAAAAAAATTCATTTGGATATTTTGAACAAAATATGTAGGCAAGTGATTTTTAGTGTGTTTCAACGGTGCGCAGTGGTTAGTGAAAAAACACATTTACAACCAGCTAAAAAACTTTTAATTTCTGAAATTTTCAATTTTTTTATTTACGTGTAAAAAAATTCATTTGGATATTTTGCACAAAAAATGTAGGCAAGTGATTTTTTAGTGTGTTTCAACGGTGCGCAGTGGTTAGTGAAAAAACACATTTACAACCAACTAAAAAACTTTTTAGTTTCTAAGATTTTCAATTTTTTTTATTTACATGTAAAAAAATTCATTTGGATATTTTGAACAAAATACTGTAGGGAAGTGAGTTTTTAGTTAACAACCAGCTAAAAAACTTTTTATTTTTAAATTTCAATTTTTTTATTTACGTGTAAAAAAATTCATTTGGATATTTTGACAAAATAATGTAGGCAAGTGATTTTTAGTGTGTTTCAACGGTGCGCAGTGGTTAGTGAAAAACACATTTACAACCAACTAAAAAACTTTTAGTTTCTAAGATTTTCAATTTTTTTTATTTACATGTAAAAAAATTCATTTGGATATTTTGAACAAAATATGTAGGCAAGTGAGTTTTAAGTGTGTTTACAACAGCTAAAAAACTTTTAATTTCTGAAATTTTCAATTTTTTTATTTACGTGTAAAAAATTCATTTGGATATTTTGAACAAAATAATGTAGGCAAGTGATTTTTAGTGTGTTTCAACGGTGCGCAGTGGTTAGTGAAAAAACACATTTACAACCAACTAAAAACTTTTAGTTTCTAAGATTTTCAATTTTTTTTATTTACATGTAAAAAAATTCATTTGGATATTTTGAACAAAATAATGTAGGCAAGTGAGTTTTTAGTGGTTTCAACGGTGTGCAATGGTTAGTGAAAAAACACATTTAACCAAAAACTTTTAGATTTCTAGATTTTCAATTTTTTTATTTACGTGTAAAAATTCATTTGGATATTTTGAACAAAACGATGTAGGCAAGTGATTTTTAGTGTGTTTCAACGGTGCGCAGTGGTTAGTGAAAAAACACATTTACAACCACTAAAAAATCTTTTTAGTTTCTAAGATTTTCAATTTTTTTATTTACATGTAAAAAAATTCATTTGGATATTTTGAACAAAATACTGTAGGGAAGTGAGTTTTTAGTGTTTCAACGGTGTGCAATGGTTAGTGAAAAAACACATTTACAACCAGCTAAAAACTTTTTTTTTTAATTTCAATTTTTTTTATTTACGTGTAAAAATTCATAAGGATATTTTGAACAAAAATGATGTAAGGAAGTGATTTTTAGTGTTCAACGGTGCGCAGTGGTTAGTGAAAAAA
>NW_023503578.1:0-17137 GCF_014529535.1 Bradysia coprophila
TGATTTTGTTTATGCACCGATATTTGCACAAAAGCCAATCTGTATCAGTGACACCATGTATAGATTATGCATTAATATAGCACCAGCACCGATACCGGTAAAAACGGATTGAAATGTATTAGTATGTGATAGAATCAACAACAATTTTAATCCGCATTAAATTGTGTTTAAATTTAATTCATTAGACGTTCAGAAACATCATTGTAAACCGGCTATACTGATGCTTACAATTTCAAATGTAAACCGTCAAAGCGAAGCGAATCGCAAAATCGCCTCCCTGGTGCATCGTTTGTATTCCCGGTTAACGTGAAAAGCCCGTTGACGGTGTGCGTTGTCTTTTCTTTTCCATTCTACATTGGGTGGCTGCTACGTAATTCATTAATTCGGAAACAACCTTCTGCTACTCACAATAACACCTCGTTTGTGACACTTCGCCGAAGTAACTTCGAGATACTTGCTACTAGTTTCGGCCTTGTGATTTTGACTATTGACATTATCCATACCGTCATTGCGGGAAACAAACTTCAAACTCGTCGATAGAGCAATGTTTCACGAAGGACGCGGTCTACTTTACCCCGCGCAGAAAATCCTACAAAGTAAGCCACATCTCATACATGAGAAGAGGAAATTTAAATTGAAAATGAGAATATCGTTTATAATGCAACATTTGAAGTGATATCGGTGGGGTGACACTTATTGAATATCAATTCTTGTGTAAGTGGATAAAGGGACTTGCGTCACACTTCCACTGTAAGGGGTTTTTGAGTCCCACTCGGATGTTCAAATGATGTGCAAAGAGTTACAAGCACTTGCAAAGAGTTGTGAACAGTTTCAAAACAGATGCAGTTCAGGTGCTTTCCCCTCGTTAATACCATGCCAATTGCTTTGATCGAACGAGATTGGTGTAAGGGTAGGAGCGCGAATCGATCTTTTATTACTGAATTCAATGAAAATTGCGATTTATACTATTTAGTTAGGAGTGAAATTTCGAGAGTAACGCGGCGAAGCCGTGTAGGACAAGCCTACGACGTGTACTGAAAAATTCCACTTTCATAACGATTTACCAACGCGGTTTGTTGTGCCTTAAGGATCATAATGAGACGAAACCACAACACAAGGAAATCAGTCTGCAAAATTTCAGCAACAATCATGCGCACTCAATTGCGGCCGAGATAGTTATTTGCATAACCAAAGCACCTAGCAGGGTAATAGAGGTTTTTACACGTCAAATAGAGTAGTATTTTGGTACCAATAATACCATTAGCAGCCTTAATGGTAATTTTGCAATGCATCATGAAAAAAAAGGTATGGAAATTTTCGCATACTTCGATTAAAATACTACTTTATTTTTTTCTATTAACCTGCTAGGTGCTTTGGCATAACACGACGAAAAGTAGAGTTTTCGTGTGAGTTTTGTTGATCAGAGGCGAAGCCGATGGATTTTGCATGTTGAGGGCGTCGAAGGAAGTGCTTGAAACATGAAAGGTACACGACTTGCAATGCGTGTAGTTATAACATTTGGTTATCGGCTGCTCTCTCCGGCCGACATAGTTACTTTTTTGGCGGGAAATATACGTTTCTCTGGATAGTGTACCGAAAAATTGAATATTTCGATCGTAGCTGCAGGGGCTGGACTCGCTAAAAACGAATCTGAATGAGACACAAGAAATGGTTTTCCAAATTTTTATTCAAATTAAATGACAAAATGACATAAATTAAATAAAAATTAATTAAATTGAATGTGCGGTGATTAACGCTCTGATTCAAAGTTAAGCTTTGAATGGTTATTCAATCCACCTTTCCGTATAAATAAGACACAACACCTTTCTGGCAAACTCACTTATCGCCCACTTTTACATTGAAAATCATCCTTTTTTACTTCACATTTTCCTTAATTTTACTCACTTTTCGTTCCTTTTTTTTACTTCGCACTTTCCATGAATGTCCACCTCACTTCAAAGTCCTCGTACATCGTTCACTAATTTCGGTTAAAACTCAAATTCAGTGGCCGGCATCGCTTTCTTCTGCTTTTTAGCCTTCTTCCCTTTGTCCAGGTCCGGATTGATAGCATATTGAAATCGTTTCTGCTTGACTCGATCGCTGCCGGCTGTAACCTCACGTTGAACGAATTTTGCGCTTGAAGACAGCGCGTGACGGATGCTACTTTTCCATTTATTGGACGCTGTTTTGTCCAAGTTCTTGCATGCCGGATTCATCTTGTAGTAGAAATCGTATATTTCTTCCACCTTCACCCATTGCTTTCCTGAGCTTCTTATTGCCTTCATGATGTTAGATGGGTACGTTGCCTGTTTGTGCACGGCTTGCTGACCCATTTCGACATTGCATTGACTCAGTTGGTTTTGTTCAACGGTTTGATGACTCGGTTGACTTTGTTCAGCGGGTTCAACTGGTTGAATCGGCTGGATGACATCACTCGATTCAACAGATTGGGCTGTATCAACTAACTCAGCCGGCTGCATGGCATAGTCATGTTCGCTTATAACAATCGGCTCCATTACATGGTCCGGTTCAATGGGCTCATTTGATTGTATCGGCTGTATGCTTGGATGACTGTCCCAGTCTGGCACCATTCGAACGTTGCATACGTGTGAAAATGGAACTGCTATGTATCTCGTGTTCAAATAAGCGTCGAAATCTTCGTAAAGTTCCTTTATTGACTTGCCATCGCTGTAATCAGGTTCTACGTAATTCTGAAAAAGTAAAAAAAAAATCTTTGTTAAAGCACCGCTCTTTAAATCGCAAACTACGTGTGTCAAACTCCCTAAAATGGTTGCAATTCCGAATCTTATAAATTATCGAGAGAAAAATTCTGAAAATATGCGCTGGTAGGATACCGAAACATCTTTTTCATGGTACTTCAAGTATACCAAACTGCGTCATCTCACACTTGGATGCGTTGACACTCGACCGACTGTTTCCATCAAAAGTGGGATGAGTTTGAAATCACCTGGTGAAATTCAGAAAAAAACCTCAGAAATTCTTCAGAAGCGTTGAATAGAATTACTAAACTCGGATCACGGTGTGGTTGAACAAAGTCTAATTAAAAGTGTAATGCAAAGTAATTTTTTTTTTGCTTAATTACTGTTGGTAATGATCTCCTGATCATTTAAGGCCTAAAGCAAGAAAAAAGTCGGCGGGCGGTTTTTGAGATAAATTGGAAGTGAAAGCTCATGCCATTTTAACAGATCTGGATCAAACATTCTTTTCTGTTTTTGTTTGTGTGTCGGGCAGCTGATGTCACTAGCTTTCCAACGATACCACGCATGCCATGCTACTGACAATATAGGCATGTTTTTTTATCAACTTTACTTTACACATCATTAGGCCGCAACAAAAAAATTTTTCGACTCTTCCGGAAAGGCGGTATAGTATAGTATGTTTTAGTTGGACTGGCTCCCTGATTCTGAAATGCTATACCATTGGTCTTAAAGTCACGTTCTGCGTCCAGAAGGAGGACTAAAAGTTAGATTTAGTGGAAAACTAAAGGTGTTGCAGTGGCGAATGTTGAGCATGCCGTGTCCAGATATGAATGTAGGGTGGCAGAACAAGGATATAGATACCTAAAAATACTTGTTATGTCGCCCTACATTCGTACCTGGACATGCTACACAACCGACACTCCATAAAATTCAATTTATCTTCAAAACCGCTCGCCGACTTTTTTCTTTCTTTAGGCCTAAAATGATCAGGACATCATTACTAATAATAATTCGGAGAAAAAATTAATTTGCATTGCACTTTTAATTAGACTTTGTTCAACCACACCGTGGGATACGCCTCGAGTCGCTCGAGTCTCTAAAATGTACAGAAAAACAGAACTTTAAGTCGATAGTCATGAAAATGCGTCGAATTATTTAATCGAAACGGATTACTAATTATTTCGTTGTATTTCGACATGTTGGAGGAACATTTATCGAAAATTTGAGCCATCTCCAGTTGTACTCATATTACAAGCTATGTAAACTGTGTCATGTTTAGAATTGCAAACCTACAAAGACATATTCATGCAGATAGCAATTCCAAAAGCGAAGAGGAGACACACTTCTGTCGATGGTGAACATGACTGGGGATAAAAAGATGAAAAGCAGAGTTTTCATGTGAATTTTGTTGATTCGAGGCGAAGCCGCGGTCAATAAACACACGAAAACGAGACTTTTCATCTTTTTATCGCAAGTTGTGTAATCGATTTTACATGCTGAGGGCGTCGAAAGACGTGCTTCCAACATGAAACGTAGGGTTTTCGACGCATGAATCATGTAAATGTCATTTTTGTACGGACTTTCTTTACAATTAATTTCCGTCCAGACTGCAAAATTTTATGGCCGTTCACCGACGTCTTCCCGAGAAAAATTAAAGGAAATAGACAGAAAAGAATTTCATTGTTGCGACGCCGTCATTTTGGAGGTTTCAGTATGGAAGTTGTTGATTTTGAAAATGGATTATCTCCGCTTCCTGTGCACCGATTTTGATGAGTCGCGTTTGTTTTAGATTTCAAGGGAGAAACTGGTGGAGATCCACAATGTGTGACGAAATTCATTCTGTGGAACTGTTGACGTATTGTCTTGGATCGAGCTTCGTTAGCAGAAAATATTTTTTTTTGTTGAAAAATTGGTTATTCCAAGCAAACGGAAATGTTTGAGAATCGGCTTGAATTTAATTAAAATTTTAAATCAACTTACCTCATTGATGTATTCCATTTTGAGGACTGTCTTAACACTGGCTCGAAATAAATTACAGTTTAACTGGACACTGACACCTAACAAAAAACGTCTGTACAGTTGGAAATCTGAACCAGAAATGAACTGCTAAGGATGAGCGTTTCAATAGACAAATTAACAGCTGAACATAACGGGAAAGGGAAAAAGAAGAATGTAAAATAAATATGTGCCAAAAAGTGTCAAAAATGTCAATGAATGGTTGCGATGCTAATGACTTTATAGGGGCGCAGCAGCAAGGAAAGAATTAAAAAAAAAGATTTTAAGAAAATTTAATGGACGAAACGAAAAATAGTTTCGTACAAGGTGCACAAGGTACACACACGGAATTTCGAAAACCGACACATTTTCTGTTTCTGTGTTTTACTTGAATTTCTCATTGCTCCACATAAAATTAACATAAAATTACACGCAAAATGCACAAAAAGACCACCAAACGACGAAATAGAAAATGGGTCGGTTTTCAAAATTCCGCGACTGTACCTAACTATTGTCCACTGTACTATGAAAATGATCGAAAATTTGTGCGACTTCTTCGCGTTGCAATGACAATATTGCGGTTAGCATTTCGACTACACAGCCTCTATCACTTTCAAATTAACGAATGTAAAGAACGTAAACCGTTTGTCGGGGTCATTAGAATGTGGAAAACTCCAAAATGAATGATTTGGTTAGGGCGGACCCATTCTCACCGTAAACGTTTTAGTGTCAAAGCTTATTACCTAAGTGAATAGAAATGTTTTTTGTTCCATTTTTGGTATGAACGACGAATAAAGAAATGGAAATTTTGTTTAAATCAAGTCAAAATCAAGGGAGATATATTGGCGGAGGTAATGTCATGTGTAACCGAATCACATATCTCAATGGCAAACCTTGGTCAAAGTAACACCAAATGCCAAATGTAATAGAAAGATTTGGCATTTGGTTATTTTGTGGCGAATAATTTCGCATTCGTCGTTGTATGTAGGCACAGCTTTCGACATAATTTATGGTGAAGATGAGAGGTCGAATGTCGGGAAAGTATTTCTTGATTTTTCCCTTATTTTCCCAAAAATATTTGCAAAATTCGTGAAAATGTAGAAAAGTCTAGCAAAATGATTTCCGCAAAATGGTCTCTGATTGTTGCCGTGAGGGTCGCAATTAATGATAAACTTAGGCAGTCTAAACTTACGCTGCACTCGATTCACACCGGAACTTGGGTCTTGGGAACTTGATTTTTCTAGATTGGCATTTCTGTCAGTGGTTTATCGACTTTGCATTGTCCCGTCTTCTCTTCTGCCTGTAATGTCTATAGACGGCTCATCCTGAACGAGAAAGAAAAGCAATTCCAACGGTTCCTTGTGAACTATGAAGTCTGAAGTTCTGAAAAGCCTTCGTCGATACGGCAATGTCTCCAATCTTTGTTGCGCTTCCAGGAAAATAAAACAACTTTGTTGTGTGTGCAGCAAGGTTTTGTAATTTAAAAACTATTGAATCAATCATCGTCATCATCATCTTCATCATCATAATTAGAGGTACAATGCTAAAATGAAACCTTGTGACCAATAAATGAGTTTCGATTTGAAAATTAAAAAGTTGAATCGTTGAAATCGTTGAAATGTAACACTACAAAGCTTCACTGGTTCTGGGTTATACATTTGAAAGGTTTTAGATTTGCAATTGAAAAAGAATGAAATTGTTTTGGTTTTGTGTGAATTATAAAAATTTGCGGGGAAAAAAATCCTCGAAGTGGCGAACCAATTCAATTGCCTTTAATCCCCGTGAATTCATTAGTGGGACGAGGCCGTAAAAAGTCGTGCATCTAGGTCGGCTTCAGGGAATGTATGGTATGTTTCATGATGAGATGCACAGTCCGTGCAGGTATATAATTCTCGTAACATCTGATTGACAGTTTATGAATCTCATCACGAAATTTACAACACTTTGACATAAGCTGATGACGCTCGAATTGACGTCGATTGGATGTTCTGTTTGAATTTATCTTTGGAAGAGTAATCGACTCATACTGATGTGATAGACGTCTCGGAGTTTGGCGTTTGTTTTTCCCAGTTGACCTACTCAGCTTCGACTAGTTTCATCTCTCGACTATGGGTGTATGTACGACTTATAGTAACGGGGAGGTGAAAAGCCATTCTGCCCCGGATCGATGAACTTGTAAATCCAATTCAGAATGACCACCAATATTTGACAGAGATCATGTTGAAATGTTGATTCGACAACGATTACAGACAGTTTTGTCATTCACCGTTTGATGTGGAAGTGCAGCTACAGACGAAGTCGAAACATTTTTAAGAAAAACTTGAGACTAAAATGAAATTTTCGTAGGAAAACACGTAGTCTTTAATGGTCCAAATCTCTGATCCACCTCTCGCTTCGAGCATGGATAGTGTGAGTAACATTCAGAGTTATTCAGAGGATCCAGCTATTCCGAATCTGTGGATTCTGGACGACCATGATTCTGTCAACACTTTGATTCTGTCAATCAGATTATAACAACATCTGATCGAATCGACTCATTGGTTTGCGGCTGAGATAGCATCTACGAGCGACATCTCTCGTTCTCCCGTTGTACTGAGTGCTTTATGTCTGGTGCATCGTTTGTATTCCCGGTTAAGTGAAAAGCCCGTTGACGGTGTGCGTTGTCTTTTTCTTTTCCATTCTACATTGGGTGGCTGCTACGTAATTCATTAATTCGGAAACAACCTTCTGCTACTCACAATAACACTCGATTGTGACACTTCGCCGAAGTAACTTCGAGATTCTTGCTACTAGTTTCGGCCTTGTGATTTTGACTATTGACATTATCCATACCGTCATTGCGGGAAACAAACTTCAAACTCGTCGATAGAGCAATGTTTCACGAAGGACGCGGTCTACTTTACCCGCGCAGAAAATCCTACAAAGTAAGCCACATCTCATACATGAGAAGAGGAAATTTAAATTGAAAATGAGAATATCGTTTATAATGCAACATTTGAAGTGATATCGGTGGGGTGACACTTATTGAATATCAATTCTTTTGTAAGTGGATAAAGGGACTTGCGTCACACTTCCACTGTTAGGGGTTTTTGAGGTCCCACTCGGATGTTCAAATGATGTGCAAAGAGTTACAAGCACTTGCAAAGAGTTGTGAACAGTTTCAAACAGATGCAGTTCAGGTGCTTTCCCCCTCGTTAATACCATGCCCAATTGCTTTGATCGAACGAGATTGGTGGTAAGGGTAGGAGCGCGAATCGATCTTTTATTACTGAATTCAATGAAAATTGCGATTTATACTATTTGCGTTAGGAGTGAAATTTCGAGAGTAACGCGGCGAAGCCGTGTAGGACAAGCCTACGACGTGTACTGAAAAATTCCACTTTCATAACGATTTACCAACGCGGTTTGTTGTGCCTTAAGGATCATAATGAGACGAAACCACAACACAAGGAAATCAGTCTGCAAAAATTTCAGCAACAATCATGCGCACTCAATTGCGGCCGAGATAGTTATTTGCATTAACCAAAGCACCTAGCAGGGTAATAGAGGTTTTTACACGTCAAATAGAGTAGTATTTTGGTACCAATAATACCATTAGCAGCCTTAATGGTAATTTTGCAATGCATCATGAAAAAAAAGGTATGGAAATTTTCGCATACTTCGATTAAAATACTACTTTATTTTTTTCTATTAACCTGCTAGGTGCTTTGGCATAACACGACGAAAAGTAGAGTTTTCGTGTGAGTTTTGTTGATCAGAGGCGAAGCCGATGGATTTTGCATGTTGAGGGCGTCGAAGGAAGTGCTTGAAACATGAAAGGTACACGACTTGCAATGCGTGTAGTTATAACATTTGGTTATCGGCTGCTCTCTCCGGCCGACATAGTTACTTTTTTGGCGGGAAATATACGGTTCTCTGGATAGTGTACCGAAAAATTGAATATTTCGATCGTAGCTGCAGGGGCTGGACTCGCTAAAAACGAATCTGAATGAGACACAAGAAATGGTTTTCCAAATTTTTATTCAAATTAAATGACAAAATGACATAAATTAAATAAAAATTAATTAAATTGAATGTGCGGTGATTAACGCTCTGATTCAAAGTTAAGCTTTGAATGGTTATTCAATCCACCTTTCCGTATAAATAAGACACAACACCTTTCTGGCAAACTCACTTATCGCCCCACTTTTACATTGAAAATCATCCTTTTTTACTTCACATTTTCCTTAATTTTACTCACTTTTCGTTCCTTTTTTTTACTTCGCACTTTCCATGAATGTCCACCTCACTTCAAAGTCCTCGTACATCGTTCACTAATTCGGTTAAAACTCAAATTCAGTGGCCGGCATCGCTTTCTTCTGCTTTTTAGCCTTCTTCCCTTTGTCCAGGTCCGGATTGATAGCATATTGAAATCGTTTCTGCTTGACTCGATCGCTGCCGGCTGTAACCTCACGTTGAACGAATTTTGCGCTTGAAGACAGCGCGTGACGGATGCTACTTTTCCATTTATTGGACGCTGTTTTGTCCAAGTTCTTGCATGCCGGATTCATCTTGTAGTAGAAATCGTATATTTCTTCCACCTTCACCCATTGCTTTCCCGAGCTTCTTATTGCCTTCATGATGTTAGATGGGTACGTTGCCTGTTTGTCCACGGCTTGCTGACCCATTTCGACATTGCATTGACTCAGTTGGTTTTGTTCAACGGTTTGATGACTCGGTTGACTTTGTTCAGCGGTTTCAACTGGTTGAATCGGCTGGATGACATCACTCGATTCAACAGATTGGGCTGTATCAACTAACTCAGCCGGCTGCATGGCATAGTCATGTGCGCTTATAACAATCGGCTCCATTACATGGTCCGGTTCAATGGGCTCATTTGATTGTATCGGCTGTATGCTTGGATGACTGTCCCAGTCTGGCACCATTCGAACGTTGCATACGTGTGAAAATGGAACTGCTATGTATCTCGTGTTCAAATAAGCGTCGAAGTCTTCGTAAAGTTCCTTTATTGACTTGCCATCGCTGTAATCAGGTTCTACGTAATTCTGAAAAAGTAAAAAAAATCTTTGTTAAAGCACCGCTCTTTAAATCGCAAACTACGTGTGTCAAACTCCCTAAAATGGTTGCAATTCCGAATCTTATAAATTATCGAGAGAAAAATTCTGAAAATATGCGCTGGTAGGATACCCGAAACATCTTTTTCATGGTACTTCAAGTATACCAAACTGCGTCATCTCACACTTGGATGCGTTGACACTCGACCGACTGTTTCCATCAAAAGTGGGATGAGTTTGAAATCACCTGGTGAAATTCAGAAAAAAACCTCAGAAATTCTTCAGAAGCGTTGAATAGAATTACTAAACTCGGATCACGGTGTGGTTGAACAAAGTCTAATTAAAAGTGTAATGCAAAGTAATTTTTTTTGCTTAATTACTGTTGGTAATGATCTCCTGATCATTTAAGGCCTAAAGCAAGAAAAAAGTCGGCGGGCGGTTTTTGAGATAAATTGGAAGTGAAAGCTCATGCCATTTTAACAGATCTGGATCAAACATTCTTTTCTGTTTTTGTTTGTGTGTCACTAGCTTTCCAACGATACCACGCATGCCATGCTACTGACAATATAGGCATGTTTTTTTATCAACTTTACTTTACACATCATTAGGCCGCAACAAAAATATTTTTCGACTCTTCCGGAAAGGCGGTATAGTATAGTATGTTTTAGTTGGACTGGCTCCCTGATTCTGAAATGCTATACCATTGGTCTTAAAGTCACGTTCTGCGTCCAGTAGGAGGACTAAAAGTTAGATTTAGAGGAAAACTAAAGGTGTTGCAGTGGCGAATGTTGAGCATGCCGTGTCCAGATATGAATGTAGGGTGGCAGAACAAGGATATAGATACCTAAAAATACTTGTTATGTCGCCCTACATTCGTACCTGGACATGCTACACAACCGACACTCCATAAAATTCAATTTATCTTCAAAACCGCTCGCCGACTTTTTTCTTACTTTAGGCCTAAAATGATCAGGACATCATTACTAATAATAATTCGGAGAAAAAATTACTTTGCATTGCACTTTTAATTAGACTTTGTTCAACCACACCGTGGGATACGCCTCGAGTCGCTCGAGTCTCTAAAATGTACAGAAAAACAGAACTTTAAGTCGATAGTCATGAAAATGCGTCGAATTATTTAATCGAAACGGATTACTAATTATTTCGTTGTATTTCGACATGTTGGAGGAACATTTATCGAAAATTTGAGCCATCTCCAGTTGTACTCATATTACAAGCTATGTAAACTGTGTCATGTTTAGAATTGCAAACCTACAAAGACATATTCATGCAGATAGCAATTCCAAAAGCTAAGAGGAGACACACTTCTGTCGATGGTGAACATGACTGGGGATAAAAAGATGAAAAGCAGAGTTTTCATGTGAATTTTGTTGATTCGAGGCGAAGCCGCGGTCAATAAACACACGAAAACGAGACTTTTCATCTTTTTATCGCAAGTTGTGTAATCGATTTTACATGCTGAGGGCGTCGAAAGACGTGCTTCCAACATGAAACGTAGGGTTTTCGACGCATGAATCATGTAAATGTCATTTTTGTACGGACTTTCTTTACAATTAATTTCCGTCCAGACTGCAAAATTTTATGGCCGTTCACCGACGTCTTCCCGAGAAAAATTAAAGGAAATAGACAGAAAAGAATTTCATTGTTGCGACGCCGTCATTTTGGAGGTTTCAGTATGGAAGTTGTTGATTTTGAAAATGGATTATCTCCGCTTCCTGTGCACCGATTTTGATGAGTCGCGTTTGTTTTAGATTTCAAGGGAGAAACTGGTGGAGATCCACAATGTGTGACGAAATTCATTCTGTGGAACTGTTGACGTATTGTCTTGGATCGAGCTTCGTTAGCAGAAAATATTTTTTTTTGTTGAAAAATTGGTTATTCCAAGCAAACGGAAATGTTTGAGAATCGGCTTGAATTTAATTAAAATTTTAAATCAACTTACCTCATTGATGTATTCCATTTTGAGGACTGTCTTAACACTGGCTCGAAATAAATTACAGTTTAACTGGACACTGACACCTAACAAAAAACGTCTGTACAGTTGGAAATCTGAACCAGAAATGAACTGCTAAGGATGAGCGTTTCAATAGACAAATTAACAGCTGAACATAACGGGAAAGGGAAAAAGAAGAATGTAAAATAAATATGTGCCAAAAAGTGTCGAAAATGTCAATGAATGGTTGCGATGCTAATGACTTTATAGGGGCGCAGCAGCAAGGAAAGAATTTAAAAAAAAGATTTTAAGAAAATTTAATGGACGAAACGAAAAATAGTTTCGTACAAGGTGCACAAGGTACACACACGGAATTTCGAAAACCGACACATTTTCTGTTTCTGTGTTTTACTTGAATTTCTCATTGCTCCACATAAAATTAACATAAAATTACACGCAAAATGCACAAAAAGACCACCAAACGACGAAATAGAAAATGGGTCGGTTTTCAAAATTCCGCGACTGTACCTAACTATTGTCCACTGTACTATGAAAATGATCGAAAATTTGTGCGACTTCTTCGCGTTGCAATGACAATATTGCGGTTAGCATTTCGACTACACAGCCTCTATCACTTTCAAATTAACGAATGTAAAGAACGTAAACCGTTTGTCGGGGTCATTAGAATGTGGAAAACTCCAAAATGAATGATTTGGTTAGGGCGGACCCATTCTCACCGTAAACGTTTTAGTGTCAAAGCTTATTACCTAAGTGAATAGAAATGTTTTTGTTCCATTTTTGGTATGAACGACGAATAAAGAAATGGAAATTTTGTTTAAATCAAGTCAAAATCAAGGGAGATATATTGGCGGAGGTAATGTCATGTGTAACCGAATCACATATCTCAATGGCAAACCTTGGTCAAAGTAACACCAAATGCCAAATGTAATAGAAAGATTTGGCATTTGGTTATTTTGTGGCGAATAATTTCGCATTCGTCTTTGTATGTAGGCACAGCTTTCGACATAATTTATGGTGAAGATGAGAGGTCGAATGTCGGGAAAGTATTTCTTGATTTTTCCCTTATTTTCCCAAAAATATTTGCAAAATTCGTGAAAATGTAGAAAAGTCTAGCAAAATGATTTCCGCAAAATGGTCTCTGATTGTTGCCGTGAGGGTCGCAATTAATGATAAACTTAGGCAGTCTAAACTTACGCTGCACTCGATTCACACCGGAACTTGGGTCTTGGGAACTTGATTTTTCTAGATTGGCATTTCTGTCAGTGGTTTATCGACTTTGCATTGTCCCGTCTTCTCTTCTGCCTGTAATGTCTATAGACGGCTCATCCTGAACGAGAAAGAAAAGCAATTCCAACGGTTCTTGTGAACTATGAAGTCTGAAGTTCTGAAAAGCCTTCGTCGATACGGCAATGTCTCCAATCTTTGTTGCGCTTCCAGGAAAATAAAACAACTTTGTTGTGTGTGCAGCAAGGTTTTGTAATTTAAAAACTATTGAATCAATCATCGTCATCATCATCTTCATCATCATAATTAGAGGTACAATGCTAAAATGAAACCTTGTGACCAATAAATGAGTTTCGATTTGAAAATTAAAAAGTTGAATCGTTGAAATCGTTGAAATGTAACACTACAAAGCTTCACTGGTTCTGGGTTATACATTTGAAAGGTTTTAGATTTGCAATTGAAAAAGAATGAAATTGTTTTGGTTTTGTGTGAATTATAAAAATTTGCGGGGAAAAAAATCCTCGAAGTGGCGAACCAATTCAATTGCCTTTAATCCCCGTGAATTCATTAGTGGGACGAGGCCGTAAAAAGTCGTGCATCTAGGTCGGCTTCAGGGAATGTATGGTATGTTTCATGATGAGATGCACAGTCCGTGCAGGTATATAATTCTCGTAACATCTGATTGACAGTTTATGAATCTCATCACGAAATTTACAACACTTTGACATAAGCTGATGACGCTCGAATTGACGTCGATTGGATGTTCTGTTTGAATTTATCTTTGGAAGAGTAATCGACTCATACTGATGTGATAGACGTCTCGGAGTTTGGCGTTTGTTTTTCCCAGTTGACCTACTCAGCTTCGACCTAGTTTCATCTCTCGACTATGGGTGTATGTACGACTTATAGTAACGGGGAGGTGAAAAGCCATTCTGCCCCGGATCGATGAACTTGTAAATCCAATTCAGAATGACCACCAATATTTGACAGAGATCATGTTGAAATGTTGATTCGACAACGATTACAGACAGTTTTGTCATTCACCGTTTGATGTGGAAGTGCAGCTACAGACGAAGTCGAAACATTTTTAAGAAAAACTTGAGACTAAAATGAAATTTTCGTAGGAAAACACGTAGTCTTTAATGGTCCAAATCTCTGATCCACCTCTCGCTTCGAGCATGGATAGTGTGAGTAACATTCAGAGTTATTCAGAGGATCCAGCTATTCCGAATCTGTGGATTCTGGACGACCATGATTCTGTCAACACTTTGATTCTGTCAATCAGATTATAACAACATCTGATCGAATCGACTCATTGGTTTGCGGCTGAGATAGCATCTACGAGCGACATCTCTCGTTTCTCCGTTGTACTGAGTGCTTTATGTCTGGTGCATCGTTTGTATTCCCGGTTAAGTGAAAAGCCCGTTGACGGTGTGCGTTGTCTTTTTCTTTTCCATTCTACATTGGGTGGCTGCTACGTAATTCATTAATTCGGAAACAACCTTCTGCAACTCACAATAACACTCGTTTGTGACACTTCGCCGAAGTAACTTCGAGATACTTGCTACTAGTTTCGGCCTTGTGATTTTGACTATTGACATTATCCATACCGTCATTGCGGGAAACAAACTTCAAACTCGTCGATAGAGCAATGTTTCACGAAGGACGCGGTCTACTTTACCCGCGCAGAAAATCCTACAAAGTAAGCCACATCTCATACATGAGAAGAGGAAATTTAAATTGAAAATGAGAATATCGTTTATAATGCAACATTTGAAGTGATATCGGTGGGGTGACACTTATTGAATATCAATTCTTTTGTAAGTGGATAAAGGGACTTGCGTCACACTTCCACTGTAAGGGGTTTTTGAGGTCCCACTCGGATGTTCAAATGATGTGCAAAGAGTTACAAGCACTTGCAAAGAGTTGTGAACAGTTTCAAACAGATGCAGTTCAGGTGCTTTCCCCCTCGTTAATACCATGCCCAATTGCTTTGATCGAACGAGATTGGTGGTAAGGGTAGGAGCGCGAATCGATCTTTTATTACTGAATTCAATGAAAATTGCGATTTATACTATTTGCGTTAGGAGTGAAATTTCGAGAGTAACGCGGCGAAGCCGTGTAGGACAAGCCTACGACGTGTACTGAAAATTCCACTTTCATAACGATTTACCAACGCGGTTTGTTGTGCCTTAAGGATCATAATGAGACGAAACCACAACACAAGGAAATCAGTCTGCAAAAATTTCAGCAACAATCATGCGCACTCAATTGCGGCCGAGATAGTTATTTGCATAACCAAAGCACCTAGCAGGGTAATAGAGGTTTTTACACGTCAAATAGAGTAGTATTTTGGTACCAATAATACCATTAGCAGCCTTAATGGTAATTTTGCAATGCATCATGAAAAAAAAGGTATGGAAATTTCGCATACTTCGATTAAAATACTACTTTATTTTTTTCTATTAACCTGCTAGGTGCTTTGGCATAACACGACGAAAAGTAGAGTTTTCGTGTGAGTTTTGTTGATCAGAGGCGAAGCCGATGGATTTTGCATGTTGAGGGCGTCGAAGGAAGTGCTTGAAACATGAAAAGGTACACGACTTGCAATGCGTGTAGTTATAACATTTGGTTATCGCTGCTCTCTCCGGCCGACATAGTTACTTTTTTGGCGGGAAATATACGTTTCTCTGGATAGTGTACCGAAAAATTGAATATTTCGATCGTAGCTGCAGGGGCTGGACTCGCTAAAAACGAATCTGAATGAGACACAAGAAATGGTTTTCCAAATTTTTATTCAAATTAAATGACAAAATGACATAAATTAAATAAAAATTAATTAAATTGAATGTGCGGTGATTAACGCTCTGATTCAAAGTTAAGCTTTGAATGGTTATTCAATCCACCTTTCCGTATAAATAAGACACAACACCTTTCTGGCAAACTCACTTATCGCCACTTTACATTGAAAATCATCCTTTTTTACTTCACATTTTCCTTAATTTTACTCACTTTTCGTTCCTTTTTTTTACTTTCGCACTTTCCATGAATGTCCAACCTCACTTCAAAGTCCTCGTACATCGTTCACTAATTCGGTTAAAACTCAAATTCAGTGGCCGGCATCGCTTTCTTCTGCTTTTTAGCCTTCTTCCCGTCCAGGTCCGGATTGATAGCATATTGAAATCGTTTCTGCTTGACTCGATCGCTGCCGGCTGTAACCTCACGTTGAACGAATTTTGCGCTTGAAGACAGCGCGTGACGGATGCTACTTTTCCATTTATTGGACGCTGTTTTGTCCAAGTTCTTGCATGCCGGATTCATCTTGTAGTAGAAATCGTATATGGCAGATTCCATTTTACTTAATACCATTGTTTAAATATTCGCGCATTTTCTTCTGCGTGGGCTCGTTCAATTTACTCTTATAATGTCATTGTATGTGACACTAAATAAAACTAAGTTGGCCTAGAAATTTTAGCAATCTAATTGGAGGGCGCGTGTTATTATTTACAACGGTCACAGCAAACAAAAATGTTTTAATTGTGTACCTGGAGCAGATTTCATAAAACCAAAAACCAACCGAATCAGAAAATGGTAATTTGTGATACGTGTATTGTGTTAACTTGTCCAGTTCTGTGTTTGGATTTGTTGAAATGGTTTTCAATGTTCAGTTTCAATCGTCTGCACTACCAACAAAAATTTACATTTATTGTAGCCTCGAAACCACACCGAAAGAAAGAAGAAATACACTGAAAAATTGAAAGCCATGGGGCATTTGAGGACTACAAAAAGAAAAGGGCTCAGCTTGAAAAATCTAGACGGATGCGTCAAAAAGAAGCCATGGAACTACTAAGTGATGCTAAGCGAAAACTTCTGATTGAAGAAAAGCGGATAGAGAACAGAAAGCGAGTTCGAAAGTGTCGCGAGGCTAAAAAAGATGGAAAGTCATCCGAATACATCGCTGGCAGCCACAAGTCGGATGACAATCAACGAATTCAGTTCGACAATTCGTATAATTTTCCACATTCATACCGCACCAACGCGATTACAAAAGCTTATTCAAAAACGAATAAGTCACTGCCATTGTCACCGACGAAACGTAAGCTGATGGTGGCAAATTGCATTCATTTAAAGACAACAAGGACCGACAAGATTTGTTTGGGTGTACTGTA
>NW_023503579.1:0-14450 GCF_014529535.1 Bradysia coprophila
AAAAGAGAGGAGTTTAGACAAAGTAAGTAGTCAATTATGATTTTAGTGTTTCACGGTGCGCAGTAGTTAGTGAAAAACACATTTACAACCAACTAAAAATTCTTTTAGTTTCTAAGATTTTCAATTTTTTTTATTTACATGTAAAAAAATTCATTTGGATATTTTGAACAAAATAATGTAGGAAGTGAGTTTTTAGTGTGTTTCAACGGTGTGCAATGGTTAGTGAAAAAACACATTTAACCAATAAAAACTTTTAGATTTTAGATTTTAATTTTTTTATTTACGTGTAAAAAAATTCATTTGGATATTTTGAACAAAATAATGTAGGCAAGTGAGTTTTTAGTGTGTTTCAACGGTGCGCAGTGGTTAGTGAAAAAACACATTTACAACCAACTAAAAATTCTTTTAGTTTCTAAGATTTTCAATTTTTTTTATTTACATGTAAAAAAATTCATTTGGATTTTTGAACAAAATAATGTAGGCAAGTGAGTTTTTAGTGAGTTCAACGGTGTGCAATGGTTAGTGAAAAAACACATTTACAACCAGCTAAAACACTTTTAGATTTTTAGATTTTCAATTTTTTTTATTTACATGTAAAAAATTCATTTGGATATTTTGAACAAAACGATGTAGGCAAGTGAATTTTTAGTGTGTTTCAACGGTGCGCAGTGGTTAGTGAAAAAACACATTTACAACCAACTAAAAAATCTTTTAGTTTCTAAGATTTCAATTTTTTTTATTTACATGTAAAAAATTCATTTGGATATTTTGAACAAAATACTGTAGGAAGTGAGTTTTTTAGTGTGTTTCAACGGTGTGCAATGGTTATGAAAAAAACACATTTACAACCAGCTAAAAAAACCTTTTAGAATTTAGATTTTCAATTTTTTTTTTATTACGTGTAAAAAAAATTCATATGGATATTTTGAATCAAAATGATGTAAGGAAGTGAGTTTTTACTGGTGTTTCAACGGTGCGCAGTGGTTAGTGAAAAAATACATTTACAACCAGCTAAAATACTTTTTTATTTCTGGAAATTTTCAATTTTTTTTATTTACGTGTAAAAAAATTTATAAGGATATTTTGAACAAAATGATGTAGGCAAGTGAATTTTTTAGTGTGTTGCAACGGTGCGCAGTGGTTGGTGAAAAAACACATTTACAACCAGCTAAAAAACTTTTTAATTTCTGAAATTTTCAATTTTTTTATTTACGTGTAAAAAAATTCATTTGGATAATTTGCACAAAAAAAATGTAGGCAAGTGGATTTTTTAGTGTGTTTCAACGGTGCGCAGTGGTTAGTGAAAAAACACATTTACAACCAACTAAAAAACATTTTAGTTTCTAAGATTTGTAATTTTTTTTTTATTTACATGTAAAAAAATTCTTTTGGATATTTTGAACAAAAATGATGTAGGCAAGTGAGTTTTAAGTGTGTTTACAACCAGCTAAAAAAACTTTTTAATTTCTGAAATTTTCAATTTTTTTATTTATGTGTAAAAAAATTCATTTGGATATTTTGAAACAAAATAATGTAGGCAAATGATTTTTTAGTGTGTTTCAACGGTGCGCAGTAGTTAGTGAAAAAACACATTTACAACCAACTAAAAATTCTTTTAGTTTCTAAGATTTTCAATTTTTTTTATTTACATGTAAAAAAAAATTATTTGGATTTTTTGAACAAAATAATGTAGGCAAGTGAGTTTTTAGTGAGGTTAAACGGTGTGCAATGGTTAGTGAAAAAACACATTTACAACCAGCTAAAACACCTTTTAGATTTTCAGATTTTCAATTTTTTTTATTTACATGTAAAAAAATTCATTTGGATATTTTCAACAAAATGATGTAGGCAAGTGAATTTTTAGTGTGTTTCAACGGTGCGCAGTGGTTAGTGAAAAAACACATTTACAACCAACTAAAAAATCTTTTAGTTTCTAAGATTTTCAATTTTTTTTTTTACATGTAAAAAAATTCATTTGGATATTTTGAACAAAATACTGTAGGGAAGTGAGTTTTTAGTGTGTTTCAACGGTGTGCAATGGTTAGTGAAAAAACACATTTACAACCAGCTAAAAAACCTTTTAGATTTTTAGATTTTCAATTTTTTTTATTTACGTGTAAAAAAATTCATAAGGATATTTTGAACAAAATGATGTAGGCAAGTGAATTTTTAGTGTGTTGCAACGGTGCGCAGTGGTTGGTGAAAAAACACATTTACAACCAGCTAAAAAACTTTTGAATTTCTGAAATTTGCAATTTTTTTATTTACGTGTAAAAAAATTCATTTGGATATTTTGCACAAAAAAATGTAGGCAAGTGATTTTTTAGTGTGTTTCAACGGTGCTCAGTGGTTAGTGAAAAAACACATTTACAACCAACTAAAAAACTTTTTAGTTTCTAAGATTTTCATTTTTTTTTATTTACATGTAAAAAAATTCATTTGGATATTTTGAACAAAATACTGTAGGGAAGTGAGTTTTTAGTTTACAACCAGCTAAAAAACTTTTTATTTTTTAAAATTCTCAATTTTTTTATTTACGTGTAAAAAAATTCATTTGGATATTTTGCACAAAAAAATGTAGGCAAGTGATTTTTTAGTGTGTTTCAACGGTGCGCAGTGGTTAGTGAAAAAACACATTTACAACAAACTAAAAAACCTTTTAGTTTCTAAGATTTTCAATTTTTTTTATTTACATGTAAAAAAATTCTTTTGGATATTTTGAACAAAATGACGTAGGCAAGTGAGTTTTAAGTGTGTTTACAGCCAGCTAAAAAACTTTTTAATTTCTGAAATTTTCAATTTTATTATTTACGTGTAAAAAAATTCATTTGGATATTTTGCACCAAAAAATGTAGGCAAGTGATTTTTAGTGTGTTTCAACGGTGCGCAGTGGTTAGTTAAAAAACACATTTACAACCAACTAAAAAACTTTTTAGTTTCTAAGATTTTCAATTTTTTTTATTTACATGTAAAAAAATTCATTTGGATATTTTGAACAAAATACTGTAGGGAAGTGAGTTTTTAGTGTGTTTAAACGGTGCGCAGTGGTTAGTGAAAAAACACATTTACAACCAGCCAAAAAACTTTTTATTTCTTAAAATTCTCAATTTTTTTATTTACGCGTAAAAAGTTCATTTGGATATTTTGCACAAAATAATGTAGGCAAGTGATTTTTTAGTGAGTTTCAACGGTGCGCAGTGGTTAGTGAAAAAACACGTTTACAACAAACTAAAAATTCTTTTAGTTTCTAAGATTTTCAATTTTTTTTTATTTACATGTAAAAAAAATTATTTGGATTTTTTGAACAAAATAATGTAGGCAAGTGAGTTTTTAGTGAGTTTCAACGGTGTGCAATGGTTAGTGAAAAAACACATTTGTAACCAATTAATAAACCTTTTAGATTTTTAGATTTTTAATTTTTTTATTTACGTGTAAAAAACTTCATTTGGATATTTTAAACAAAATAACGTAGGCAAGTGAGTTTTTAGTGTGTTTCAACGGTGCGCAGTGGTTAGTGAAAAAACACATTTACAACCAACTAAAAATTCTTTTAGTTTCTAAGATTTTCAATTTTTTTTATTTACATGTAAAAAAAATTATTTGGATTTTTTGAACAAAATAATGTAAGCAAGTGAGTTTTTAGTGAGTTTCAACGGTGTGCAATGGTTAGTGAAAAAACACATTTGTAACCAATTAATAAACCTTTTAGATTTTTAGATTTTTAATTTTTTTATTTACGTGTAAAAAACTTCATTTGGATATTTTAAACAAAATAACGTAGGCAAGTGAGTTTTTAGTGTGTTTCAACGGTGCGCAGTGGTTAGTGAAAAAACACATTTACAACCAACTAAAAATTCTTTTAGTTTCTAAGATTTTCAATTTTTTTTATTTACATGTAAAAAAATTCTTTTGGATATTTTGAACAAAATGATGTAGGCAAGTGAGTTTTAAGTGTGTTTACAGCCAGCTAAAAAACTTTTTAATTTCTGAAATTTTCAATTTTATTATTTACGTGTAAAAAAATTCATTTGGATATTTTGCACAAAATAATGTAGGCAAGTGATTTTTTAGTGTGTTTCAACGGTGCGCAGTGGTTAGTGAAAAAACACGTTTACAACAAACTAAAAATTCTTTTAGTTTCTAAGATTTTCAATTTTTTTTATTTACATGTAAAAAAAATTATTTGGATTTTTTGAACAAAATAATGTAGGCAAGTGAGTTTTTAGTGAGTTTCAACGGTGTGCAATGGTTAGTGAAAAAACACATTTACAACCAGCTAAAACACCTTTTAGATTTTCAGATTTTCAATTTTTTTTATTTACATGTAAAAAAATTCATTTGGATATTTTCAACAAAATGATGTAGGCAAGTGAATTCTTAGTGTGTTTCAACGGTGCGCAGTGGTTAGTGAAAAAACACATTTACAACCAACTAAAAAATCTTTTAGTTTCTAAGATTTTCAATTTTTTTTTTTTACATGTAAAAAAATTCATTTGGATATTTTGAACAAAATACTGTAGGGAAGTGAGTTTTTAGTGTGTTTCAACGGTGTGCAATGGTTAGTGAAAAAACACATTTACAACCAGCTAAAAAACCTTTTAGATTTTTAGATTTTCAATTTTTTTTATTTACATGTAAAAAAATTCATTTGGATATTTTCAACAAAATGATGTAGGCAAGTGAATTCTTAGTGTGTTTCAACGGTGCGCAGTGGTTAGTGAAAAAACACATTTACAACCAACTAAAAAATCTTTTAGTTTCTAAGATTTTCAATTTTTTTTTTTTACATGTAAAAAAATTCATAAGGATATTTTGAACAAAATGATGTAGGCAAGTGAATTTTTAGTGTGTTGCAACGGTGCGCAGTGGTTGGTGAAAAAACACATTTACAACCAGCTAAAAAACTTTTGAATTTCTGAAATTTGCAATTTTTTTATTTACGTGTAAAAAAATTCATTTGGATATTTTGCACAAAAAAATGTAGGCAAGTGATTTTTTAGTGTGTTTCAACGGTGCTCAGTGGTTAGTGAAAAAACACATTCACAACCAACTAAAAAACTTTTTAGTTTCTAAGATTTTCATTTTTTTTTATTTACATGTAAAAAAATTCATTTGGATATTTTGAACAAAATACTGTAGGGAAGTGAGTTTTTAGTTTACAACCAGCTAAAAACTTTTTATTTTTTAAAATTCTCAATTTTTTTATTTACGTGTAAAAAAATTCATTTGGATATTTTGCACAAAAAAATGTAGGCAAGTGATTTTTAGTGTGTTTCAACGGTGCGCAGTGGTTAGTGAAAAAACACATTTACAACAAACTAAAAAACCTTTTAGTTTCTAAGATTTTCAATTTTTTTTATTTACATGTAAAAAAATTCTTTTGGATATTTTGAACAAAATGACGTAGGCAAGTGAGTTTTAAGTGTGTTTACAGCCAGCTAAAAAACTTTTTAATTTCTGAAATTTTCAATTTTATTATTTACGTGTAAAAAAATTCATTTGGATATTTTGCACAAAAAAATGTAGGCAAGTGATTTTTTAGTGTGTTTCAACGGTGCGCAGTGGTTAGTTAAAAAACACATTTACAACCAACTAAAAAACTTTTTAGTTTCTAAGATTTTCAATTTTTTTTATTTACATGTAAAAAAATTCATTTGGATATTTTGAACAAAATACTGTAGGGAAGTGAGTTTTTAGTGTGTTTAAACGGTGCGCAGTGGTTAGTGAAAAAACACATTTACAACCAGCCAAAAAACTTTTTATTTCTTAAAATTCTCAATTTTTTTATTTACGCGTAAAAAGTTCATTTGGATATTTTGCACAAAATAATGTAGGCAAGTGATTTTTTAGTGAGTTTCAACGGTGCGCAGTGGTTAGTGAAAAAACACGTTTACAACAAACTAAAAATTCTTTTAGTTTCTAAGATTTTCAATTTTTTTTATTTACATGTAAAAAAAATTATTTGGATTTTTTGAACAAAATAATGTAGGCAAGTGAGTTTTTAGTGAGTTTCAACGGTGTGCAATGGTTAGTGAAAAAACACATTTGTAACCAATTAATAAACCTTTTAGATTTTTAGATTTTTAATTTTTTTATTTACGTGTAAAAAACTTCATTTGGATATTTTAAACAAAATAACGTAGGCAAGTGAGTTTTTAGTGTGTTTCAACGGTGCGCAGTGGTTAGTGAAAAAACACATTTACAACCAACTAAAAATTCTTTTAGTTTCTAAGATTTTCAATTTTTTTTATTTACATGTAAAAAAAATTATTTGGATTTTTTGAACAAAATAATGTAAGCAAGTGAGTTTTTAGTGAGTTTCAACGGTGTGCAATGGTTAGTGAAAAAACACATTGATAACCAATTAATAAACCTTTTAGATTTTTAGATTTTCAATTTTTTTTTTTTACGTGTAAAAAACTTCATTTGGATATTTTGAACAAAATAACGTAGGCAAGTGAGTTTTTAGTGTGTTTCAACGGTGCGCAGTGGTTAGTGAAAAAACACATTTACAACCAACTAAAAATTCTTTTAGTTTCTAAGATTTTCCATTTTTTTTATTTACATGTAAAAAAATTCTTTTGGATATTTTGAACAAAATGATGTAGGCAAGTGAGTTTTAAATGTGTTTACAGCCAGCTAAAAAACTTTTTAATTTCTGAAATTTTCAATTTTATTATTTACGTGTAAAAAAATTCATCTGGATATTTTGCACAAAATAATGTAGGCAAGTGATTTTTTAGTGTGTTTCAACGGTGCGCAGTGGTTAGTGAAAAAACACGTTTACAACAAACTAAAAATTCTTTTAGTTTCTAAGATTTTCAATTTTTTTTATTTACATGTAAAAAAAATTATTTGGATTTTTTGAACAAAATAATGTAGGCAAGTGAGTTTTTAGTGAGTTTCAACGGTGTGCAATGGTTAGTGAAAAAACACATTTACAACCAGCTAAAAAACCTTTTAATTTCTGAAATTTTCAATTTTTTTTATTTACATGTAAAAAATTCTTTTGGATATTTTGAACAAAATGATGTAGGCAAGTGAGTTTTAAGTGTGTTTACAGCCAGCTAAAAAACTTTTGAATTTCTGAAATTTTCAATTTTTTTATTTACGTGTAAAAAAATTCATTTGGATATTTTGCACAAAAAAATGTAGGCAAGTGATTTTTTAGTGTGTTTGAACGGTGCGCAGTGGTTAGTGAAAAAACACATTTACAACCAACTAAAAAACTTTTTAGTTTCTAAGATTTTCAATTTTTTTTATTTACATGTAAAAAAATTCATTTGGATATTTTGAACAAAATACTGTAGGGAAGTGAAATATCCAAATGAATTTCTTTACACGTAAATAATAAAATTGAAAATTTCAGAAATTAAAAAGTTTTTTAGCTGGTTGTAAACACACTTAAAACTCACTTGCCTACATCATTTTGTTCAAAATATCCAAAAGAATTTTTTTACATGTAAATAAAAAAAAATGAAAATCTTAGAAACTAAAAGGTTTTTTAGTTTGTTGTAAACGTGTTTTTTCACTAACCACTGCGCACCGTTGAAACACACTAAAAAATCACTTGCCTACATTATTTTGTGCAAAATATCCAAATGAACTTTTTACGCGTAAATAAAAAAATTGAGAATTTTAAAAATTAAAACGTTTTTTAGCTGGTTGTTAACTAAAAACTCACTTCCCTACAGTATTTTGTTCAAAAAATCCAAATGAATTTTTTTACATGTAAATAAAAAAAATTGAAAATCTTAGAAACTAAAAGAATTTTTAGTTGGTTGTAAATGTGTTTTTTCACTAACCACTGCGCACCGTTGAAACACACTAAAAAATCACTTGCCTACATTTTTTTGTGCAAAATATCCAAATGAATTTCTTTACACGAAAATAATAAAATTGAAAATTTCAGAAATTAAAAAGTTTTTTAGCTGGCTGTAAACACACTTAAAACTCACTTGCCTACATCATTTTGTTCAAAATATCCAAAAGAATTTTTTTACATGTAAATAAAAAAAATTGAAAATCTTAGAAACTAAAAGGTTTTTTAGTTTGTTGTCAACGTGTTTTTTCACTGCGCACCGTTGAAACACACTAAAAAATCACTTGCCTACAATATTTTGTGAAAAATATCCAAATGAACTTTTTACGCGTAAATAAAAAATTGAGAATTTTAAAAAATAAAAAGTTTTTTAGCTGGTTGTAAACTAAAAACTCACTTCCCTACAGTATTTTGTTCAAAATATCCAATAGATTTTTTTACATGTAAATAAAAAAAAATTGAAAATCTTAGAAACTAAAATGTTTTTTAGTTGGTTGTAAATGTGTTTTTTCACTAACCACTGCGCACCGTTGAAACACACTAAAAAAATCACTTGCCTACATTTTTTTGTGCAAATTATCCAAATGAATTTTTTTACACGTAAATAAAAAAATTGAAAATTTCAGAAATTAAAAAGTTTTTTAGCTGGTTGTAAATGTGTTTTTTCACCAACCACTGCGCACCGTTGCAACACACTAAAAATTCACTTGCCTACATCATTTTGTTCAAAATATCCTTATAAATTTTTTTACACGTAAATTAAAAAAATTTGAAAATTTCAGAAATAAAAAAGTATTTTAGCTGGTTGTAAATGTATTTTTTCACTAACCACTGCGCACCGTTGAAACACAGTAAAAACTCACTTCCTTACATCATTTTGTTCAAAATATCCATATGAATTTTTTACACGTAAATAAAAAAAATTGAAAATCTAAAATTCTAAAAGGTTTTTTAGCTGGTTGTAAATGTGTTTTTTCACTAACCATTGCACACCGTTGAAACACACTAAAAACTCACTTCCCTACAGTATTTTGTTCAAAATATCCAAATGAATTTTTTTACATTTAAATAAAAAAAATTGAAAATCTTAGAAACTAAAAGAATTTTTAGTTGGTTGTAAATGTGTTTTTTCACTAACCACTGCGCACCGTTGAAACACACTAAAAAATCACTTGCCTACATTTTTTTGTGCAAAATATCCAAATGAATTTCTTTACACGTAAATAATAAAATTGAAAATTTCAGAAATTAAAAAGTTTTTTAGCTGGCCTGTAAACACACTTAAAACTCACTTGCCTACATCATTTTGTTCAAAATATCCAAAAGAATTTTTTTACATGTTAAATAAAAGAGCTAGAAAATATTAATAATGGGATGTTGTGGGAGTGAGCGAAGTGAGAAAACCTTGGAGAGGAATCCTGAAATACAATCAGGGCATACATCTTACTACACGAGGAAGTGGACAGTCAGATGCTGATGCACGGGAATAAAAAGAGCTAAGAAAAACGGATTGTTCATAAAACAAGCGGTGGTCGGATCGCATTAAACCAGCCCACACGAAAAGGCATATCCAGTCGAGTGTATACGTAAGCTCTGAAGATAAATAACAAGATACAGTGTCAAACTTAATTCAGGTTACGCACCCACGTCACCCATATGACGAAGAGCTAGAAAGATTACTTATAATGTCGGAAAGCTCTGGAGAAACCCATCACTTACAATATCTCATCGGTGATTTCAATGCGGAAGCTGGAAACGAGAAGAAGACTCCAAGTTTTATCTGGCATTTAGCAACGACCAAAGAAATGAGGCGTGGCAATGTTTTACTCAACACTTCTACAGCAACAAATTTGTACGCAATGGAATTCATTTTTGCGAGGAAAGCCTCAACTAAATGGACTTGGGCTAGCTGCGATGGTTGTAACGAAAAAATGAGACGATTCATCATAACTGGCTGTAGTCAACCGTTAAGAAGTACGGTCCTAAACAATTTTCAACAGGTAGTGATCACCGAATGGTTCGTGCAAGAGTCACGTTAAATACCAGATTCAAGAGCACAACTAGTTCAGAAAGTGAAAGGATTGACGTACAACGGCTTTACACACAAAAGTGAGAATTTGCTACGAAAATGGACTGCCGAAGTAGATACGTCAATCAAATCAATCGCTGAAACATTGGAACGATATTGATACCAAAATCGTCGATACTAATAATTGGTTTCAGAAAATCCAAATGCAATCCGTCCAAGGAAAAATCAAAACTCAGCAGAGAAAACAAACATTAGACCTGATCGCAAGCAGAGCCAGAGTTGCTGTAAAAAACGGAAGGACGAGAGTTCGGTGGAATACCGGAACCTTCTAAAAGTATAACAAAGCAAGGAGATCAGATGAAGAAAATATAACGTCCAATTGCGCTCAAAACATAATTGAGCTAACTGCAAGATGAAAGGTCCTACTGGAGAAAAATGACAAACGCCAAAAAAGAATCTTCAAATTACGAGACAAAAACAGGAACGATCAAACGGTCGAATCGATATTAAATAGTCAACCAGAAATTCTTATTGATAAATTTTTCTTCGCAAGACAGAGTCCAACGGAAGAAACGCGAAGATAGACCAATAATAGAAACGTGGATCGGATGATATTGCCGCGACATAACTGTTGATGAATTCAGGCCGCAGTAGCCGAGATGAAAAACACAAAAAGTCTACCAGGCAGAGAGGTTGTCCCGTGAAGCATTAAAACTAGGAGACTTCCTTAGTTAAAGGCAATCACCGCTTGTTCAATCCAATGTCCCAATGGGAAAGTACCAGAAGCTGGGAAATGCAGTAATTACATTGCCTGCAAAAAAGAGACATAACAAAGCTGGGAAAAGTACGACCATAAGCCTATTGTCAACACTCTACAAGTTGTTATGATGAAAATCATTACGGAAGAGGAACACGTAAACAAGTTCAGACTGTTACCAGACCTGTGAACAAGCTGCTTTCAGATCTGTTGTCCAGCCACAACACGACATTTCAGTTGCATGAAACGCTTATGAGAAGTGTTCTGAATCAACATCCGACATAGTCTTGCGATTCATTAGACTTCGAAAAAGCTTTCATTCGTGGAAACATGGAGTCGATATTGGTACGCATTAGACGAACTGTAGATAGACTCAAGCGTACTCCTACACAATTCGTATGTGTACAAAAATGCTCTTCATGTAATAAACTTCATAAGAGCACGGCAGAAATCAGAATTCGCCGAGGTGTAAGGCAGAGTACACCATTTCACCGAAATATTCACGCAGTCTGCAGAGTGTTTTTAGAAGTTAAACTGAGTAAATGGAATAATAGAACAATGGAGAGTACCTGAGCAACTCCCCTTCGCTCGGATGGACATTGTACATAGCAGCGAATCTAGGTCAGGCTCAGCTTATGTACAACAGTTAAGTTAGAGGCAAACAAAGTTGGCCTCAAGATGAACTCTATCGAAAACAAAATCTATTGACCAAACATCGGGACGATCAGAAAATCACAATTGGTGGACACGTCATTTTAACAGTCGGACAGCTACGTGAATCTAGGACATAGCTGAAGTTAGAGTCTGGACAACCAAACGGCAGAAATAAGACGTAGGTTGGTCTTGCATGGCCAGCGTTCGGAAAACTCAGACTAAGTTTTCAAAAGACAAAATGAATAATCGTCTGAAACGCAAGTTCGACATGGTTCCTTCAGTGTCACTTATGGAGCGGAAACGGTTAACTTTAACGAAAGCCAGTCCGAAGAAAAATTGAGATGAGAAGAGTGACACAAAGAAGCCATGCGAACGGAGTATGCTTGAATAACACTCAAGGACAGAATGACGAATCAATGGATTTCGACAAAAACCAGGGTCGTTGATGTCATGGAAAGATAGCAGCTCTGAAAGGAGCTGGCGGACATATTGCCAAGAAGGAATACGAACGTGGGACCAAAAAAAGATCATAACTGCGACCATATAAAAGACGAGCTATAGGTAGACCACCAGAGAGATGACAAACGAGAATTAAGAATATTGCAGGTACAACGGCACAAAATGGCAATGGATCGTACGAAATGGAAAAGAAGTTGGAGGGCCTACTCAGACAGTGGATAGAAACAGGCTGAAAAGAAGAGAAGAAGAATCGTAGGCAAGTGATTGTTTAGTGTGTTTCAACGGTGCGCCAGGGTTAGTGAAAAAAACACATTTAAACACCAACTAAAAAACTTTTAGTTTCTAAGATTTTCAATATTTTTTATTTACATGTAAAAAAAATTCTTTGGATATTTTAACAAAATATGTAGGGAAGTGAGTTTTTAGTTTACACACTAAAAAACTTTATTTGCTTTTTAAAATTCTTCAATTATTTTTATTTACGTGCTAAAAAAATCATTGATATTTGAAACAAAATAATGTAGGCAAATGATTTTTTAGGTGTTTCAACGGTGCGCAGTAGTTAGTGAAAAAACACATTAACAACCAACAAAAATTCTTTTAGTTTCTAAGATTTCAATTTTTTTTTTTTACATGTAAAAAAAAAATTATTTGGATTTTTTGAACAAAATAATGTAGGCAAGTGAGTTTTGTAGTGAGTTTAAGGTGCAATGTTAGTGAAAAACACATATTAAACCAATTAATAAACCTTTTAGATTTTTAATTTTTAATTTTTTTATTTACGTGTAAAAACTTCATTTATATTTAACAAAATAAATGTAGGCAAGTGAGTTTTAGTTTGTTTCAACCGTGCGCAATGGTTAGTGAAAAAACATATACAACCCAACTAAAAATCTTTTAGTTTTAAGATTTTCAATTTTTTTTATTACATTGTAAAAAAATTAGAATTTTGAACAAAATATGTAGGCAAGTGAGTTTTAGTAGTGTTCAACGGTGTGCAATGTTATGAAAAAACACATTTACAACCAGCTAAAACACCTTTTAGATTTTTAGATTTTTCAATTTTTATTACTGTAAAAAAATTCAATTGGATAATTTTGAACAAAAGATGTAGGCAAGTGAATTTTAGTGTGTTTCAACGGTGCGCAGTGTTAGTGAAACAACATTTACAACCAACTAAAAAATCTTTTAGTTCTAAGATTTCAATTTTTTTTTATTTACATGTAAAAAATTCATTTGGATATTTTGAAACAAAATACTGTAGGGAAGTGAGTTTTTAGTGTGTTTCAACGGTGTCAATGGTTAGAAAAAACACATTTACAACCAGCTAAAAAACTTTAGATTTAGATTCAATTTTTTTTTAGTGTAAAAATTCATATGATATTTTGAACAAAATGATGTTAAGGTGATTTTTATGTGTTTAAGTACGTGTTAGGAAAATACATTTACAACAGCTAAAAACTTTTGTATCTAAGTTTCAATTTTTTTATTTACGTGTAAAAATTTTAAGGATATTTGAACAAAATGATGTAGCGCAAGTGATTTTAGTGTGTTCAACGGTGCGCAGTGGTTAGTGAAAAAACACATTTACAACAACTAAAATTCTTTTAGTTTCTAGATTTTCAATTTTTTTTATTTACATGTAAAAAAATTATTGATTTTTTGAACAAAATATGTAGGCAAGTGATTTTTAGTGGGTTCAACGGTGGCTGGTTGTAAAAACACATTTACAACCAGCTAAAAAACTTTTTAATTTCTAAATTTTAATTTTTTTATTTACTGTAAAAAAATTCATTTGGATATTTTGCACAAAAAAAATGTAGGCAAGTGATTTTTTAGTGTGTTTCGACGGTGCGCAGTGTTAGTGAAAAAACATTTACAACCAACTAAAAAAATTTTTAGTTTTCTAAATTTGCTTAATTTTTTTATTTTACATGTAAAAAAATCATTGGATTTTGAACAAAATACTGTAGGGAGTGAGTTTTAGTTACAACCAGCTAACAAAAACTTTTTATTTTTTAAAATTCTCAATTTTTTTATTTACGCGTAAAAATTTCATTTGGATATTTTCACAAAATATATTAGGCAAGTGGTGTTTTAGTGGTTTCAACGGTTCGCAGATGGTTAGTGAAAAAACAGTTGTACAACAACTAAAAAACCTTTTTAGATTTCTAGATTTTCATTTTTTTTATTTACATGTAAAAAAAATTCTTTTGGATTTTTGAACAAAATGATGTAGCAAGTGAGTATTTTTAGTGTGTTTCAGCCAGCTAAAAAACTTATTTAATTTCTAAATTTTCATTTTAGTTATTTTCGCTGAAGAAATTTCATTTGGATATTTTACAAAAAAAATGATAGGACAAGGATTGTTTTAGTGTGTTTCAACGGTGCGCCAGTGGTTAGTGAAAAAACACATTTACAACCAACTAAAAATTCTTTTAGTTTCAGAGATTTTCAATTTTTTTATTTACATGGAAAACAAATTCATTTGGATTTTTTGAACAAAATATGTAGGCGAAGTGAGTTTTGTAGGTTATGACAACCAAGCAAAAACTTTTAATTTTTAAAATTCTCAATTTTTTTATTTAGCGTTAAAAATCATTTGGATATTTTGCACAAAATAATGTAGGCCAAGTGATTTTTAGTGTGTTTCAACGGTGCGCAGTGTTAGTGAAAAAACACTTTACAACAACAACTAAAAAACTTTTTAGTTTCTAGATTTTCAATTT
>NW_023503580.1:0-33164 GCF_014529535.1 Bradysia coprophila
ATATTTTTACGTTTAGTAAGTGAGTAGTTGACATTTCTGACTTGTGTATGTTTCCGGGGTCGATCCCCTGAGGAGTGGATGAATTGTTATTTCAGAGATTTTCTTGTGTTTCCGTTGAAACTCCAGAAATTCCACTCAGAACGGATTGTTTTCGGTCTGACTGGAACCAGAACCTGATTTCGACCCTAACATCTCCGTCACACCGAACCTGAATTGGTTCGACCCGCTGAACTGACTTTCAGGATGAATCGAGTCGGGTTCAGGTACCCGAAATTTTCTATATAAATTTGTGATTTCTGATTTAACAATTTCGGGTCATCCGAACTCGACCTAATCCATCGTGAAAATTTCAGATTCAGGTCAGGTTCGGGTCGAACCTGAAAGTACCCCTTGCTAAGAAAACGTGTCTGCAGAATCTGTACACCGAAACGATACGCTGGCTCTTTGATTCTTTAGCAGTCAATCGAGTTGCAGTGTCTCATAAAATCATAATTTTATTTCTCGTTACAGGCCAGAAAACTCTTCCGATACCGCTTCCAAGATACAGCATTTAAGCGCCGATTTTATGATATTTTAACTATTCTCATAACAAGAGTGTTTATGGGCTACACAACATTTCCCTTTGTTTTACTCGAGTTACAGGTACTGTGAATATATTCCGATTTTCGGCTCACAAAAGTCTCAATCAATTCTATTCGATTTTCCAGTCCATCAGATTATTCGTGGATGTATATGGGTGCCTTCATCTAGTCGCTTTGTTCGTAAATATTGTCTTGCCGAAACTGTTGCAAGGCGAAAAACGATCAAATTCCTTAAAAGCCTCAACCGAGCAGACCAAAACTGTTGACAGTGCTGGACCGGTTGATGCATGTGATATTAATGAAACAACAAAAAAAACATCATCAACGGACAAATTGAATGATTTTAATAGAACTAACGGTATGAATGGAAATAAAGTTCTTGATAGCAAGAACGGTGTGAATGTTCGAGCAACCATGAACGGTGCAAACGATATGAACAATTTGTCGTACATGATACGTGAGAAGATTGACTGTGAGACGAGAAATATTGAAAATTTATCGATAAAACTGTGGACAAAACGGTTACGGGTATTGTTGAACTTAAAGATGATTTAATGAGTTACGGTAACGACGATCAAATCTATATGAATGCTGACGGTTTACGGCAGCGTAATGTTGACAGAAAATCGGATAATGAAAATTTTATCAGAAAGGAAATTGAGGCTTTAAATAATGCTGTTCAACAGAACAATGTTTTACCTGCTGTTTTAAGCAATGGACATGCCAAATAAAACCTTATATCGTGACTTCACTGTACAATTCATCCCATTTAAAAACTGACTAAAATTTTCCGACCTTTAAGTTTTGGGCCGGGCGGCAATGCAATTTCAATATTTCGTCTAAGCTTAGATTAAACGGGTGGGGGTAGAAGTTTTTCATTTAAAATCGGAATCGGAGTTGTATTGCCGCTTTGTTTGACATCATTGATTTACATTTTTATTTTGGCTACTTACTGATGACCGAACCGGTCACGTATTCGTGTTGTTGTGATTAACCTGTCACATACGGCTATTCATCTGTTATCGACAACAACGACAAAAATATTGACAAGCTCTGGTAATATGGACCTTTATATAGTAAAATGCATGTTTAAAAAAATTGAAGTACAAGATTTGAAATCGACGATAAAAATACTTTGATCGATGGAAGTAATAGACCGACAGTAATACTGGTCATATGCTTCCCGTCTGTAATATTTCATTATAATCGAAACTGCGTGAAAATGACGAGATGATTATTTTAATCGACGCTGTTTGGGATGAAGTCAGATTTGGTGTATTTGCGCACTAACCATTTCGATCCGATGTTATTCACCATCCAACTATTTGTCTCACACGTTACCAATGATCAATGATATTCCATTTTTAAAAGGGGAATAGGTAATAATCCTGACGTCCTAGAATTGTCTTTCTTCCAAAATTGCAATCATGACGAAAATATACCTATTCGGACCCGTGGGTATGCATGAAATTAATCATCATTTTGTGAAGTAGTAGATGCAGCTCAAAACAAGTTATGCTTTTACTAGTTCCGAGTTATGTACGCTCCTTTGAAATTTCGTATAGTACAGACCGACTTGCCTGCAGATCTGTCCTGAAACGTAGATCTATAACTGACTGATATGCACTGCAAGTAGGCTCGTTCATTCCTCAAGTTCACAGTACATAAATTCCATTAAGCTGGACGCATAGAATTTCAGAGTCTCGTCGAGCATACCGTGACCGTGAAGAGGTCCTTGAACAGTTGCAGCCAAATTATTTCTTTTTCATTTCCTTTTAGAAATTTAAATTTTTGACAAACTGATCGTTTTCATAGTATGTGTGTAAATGAACAAACTCAACAAACGTGAGCTTGGGATGAAGAAATTAGATTTTACAAAATCATCACCAGTCTAAATTACTTACCGTATTTTAACTTTAACTTAGTCTTAAACATTTCAATCTACATGTGTGATCTAACTACTTTTTATACAGAAAAAATTAATGTTTTTAACGACCGAAATTTTATAAACTTGTAAGCCTACGTCAAAATTACCTTTCCCGTTACTCAGAAGACTTATTTACTAAATAAATTGTTACATTAGAATGAGAAACGGATAATCAGTTGTTGTCGACAGCAACGACAAGAAAATAAATTCAATGAAAGAATTTGTGTGAAGCACCAGGCATAAAATTGAACAAATGAAGGAATAGATTTAATAAATGTAACACGATACGTTTGCCGTTTCTAAAAGGTTAAGAGTATGATCAGTGTGATGATTAGACACGACGAGAAAGACTATGAAAATGTGTGAAGAGATAATCCTTAGTGCAGCGTTGAAACACTTTCAATTTGTCACTATTTCGAATTGAAAAAATTTATCGGTTTTGTCAAACAGATTCGAAAGTAATTTTCTTGCAGAAGATTAACTCATTGTCTTTGCATCCTAGTCAATGGCACAATAGAATATTTCGTAAAATAATTTAGTTTTGGCGATACTTAAATTAACGAAGCTTCCGGCTTGGCTTCTCCGTATAAAGCTTGGCATTTCCGCCTTAAGCTCGGCTTTTCCGTCTAATTCTCGGCTTTTCCGTCTAGAGCTCGGCTTTTCCGCCTTAAGCTCGGCTTTTCCGTCTAAATTTCGGCTTCTTCATCTAATTCTCGGCTTTTCCGTCTAGAGCTTGGCTTTTCCACCTTAATTTCGGCTTTTCCGTCTAAAGATTGCCTTTTCAGTCGAAAGCTCGACTTTTTCGTCTAAAGATTGGCGTTTGAGTCGAATGCTCGACTTTTCCGTCTAAAGCTCAGATTTTCATTCTTAAACAAACCTGATATTCTGTGACCAGGACATTCTGCAATGGTCACCAATTTTCAGGTTTACAGTTACTTCAGATCAGGCTAAAAATTAAAAAAGAGGGTCAACCCTTGGGTTCTGCTAATTCAAGGTCAGATCAGGCTGGGCAATGGAATTATAAAATACAAGGAAAAGCATCGTCAAAAATACACGTCTCTTACGAAATATTCTACGATAACAGCTCACAACTTTGTCCTTTTTCGACAGTATTTGCTCGGTTCATCAAATAATCTTTTCTACACGATATCTCATAGACTTGATTGGCAAAAGTTGTGGCATTTTCACATCCACTTTTGATCTAGTGTTGATATGTTGAGTGGACGGACAGTCTGCGCTCAATAAAATATTTCTCAATTTTTGTAATTTTACCATTTCTAAACGGCATTCAGACTTTCACAAACGGCTAACGTTTTGCAGTAAAAGAAATAAGCGATAGGCTACGACTAATTAAATCAAAAACAAATGAAGTAAAAGATTTTATGTAAAGCACTAATCAACCAAAGGAAGTAAAAGATTCAATCATTATAACGCGTATACGCTCGCTGTTTCTGAGAGGCCGAATAATAGACAGAGTAAATGAGTAAAAAAATATTGTTTTCGCACATAATGTTTATAATCAGTGAATGTAAAAGAGAAAATCAATGAAAAAACTGCTCACCTGAACCTGATACAATGGAAGGACAGAAATGTTTGTCCTAACCAAATGATTTTTACTTGGCTTCCGCAAATAACAATTTTAGTCTTACAAACATGTTGCACAAAAGGTGGAGAAGGAGAGGATAAAAAAATATTTAAATGATTCACCGTACCTTAAGGTCTTAAGGCACAATATTTTTGATGGAAAAGATTTAACTAACTTTGAAAAATTGTTCTTCGAAAGAAAAATCTATTGTCTAATCGATGTCAACCATTTTTTTTTATTAAATATTTTTAATACAAAACTTCAGGGTGTTTCCATTGAATAGTTCATAATCCGTACGTCCTAGTACAATTTCATCTTCCCAATTCTTAATGACGATGCAAGGACTATTTTTTGTAAAAACAATTTCCAAATTTTTCTGATTTTTACAATTTTTTTCGAATTGATGCTGTGGAAATTCGTAGAACCATTGCTTCATCTTGGCTGCTTATCGTGGCGACGGAAATGAAAACAGAACCAACACCAAAAGATGCACAAGACCAACGCACTTCAAGCATGAGTGATACTCTAAATAGAGGACAGAAAATTGACAGTGTATCTTACAACTGTAAGGCACTGTAAAAACATGTTCATGTAAAATGAAGTACTTTCTGCAGCTGACCATTATGATCAATCATGCTTGAAGTGCGTTGACAAGACATAAAATTGTAATGCTTAGTTTCCTCTTATCAAAAAAGTACTCCGTGTGAGAGACAAAATTGAATTTTTTCAATTTTTTCTTTGTTTATTTGACAGTTTGCTCTCTCACGGCACTCTCATGGAGTACTTTTTGTTGAGTGGAGTGGACACTTAAATACGAAAGTAAAAACAACAAACAAAATATCCAAATTATCCGAATTTGAGTTGAACTCAAACATTTTGGCGCAATTTTTTTGAAATTTGAACATTTCTTCTGCTCAAGGCTGCCTTGCTAATTCTTTGTAGTAACAGGTTGTGACTTGGAACCCGAAACTGGCTTTACCATTTATGTGGAAACGTGGATTACTGGATAAGGTTGCCATTAGTTCTATATCTGTAAGTACGTAATCAGCTGGTTCCCAAGTGTAAGTATGGCAAGAGGATATTCGTTTTTATATCAACAATTTCATTTGGGAGAGATAAAGGATAGAGGGCAAATTCACTGAAAAACATAAGAAATACACAAAAGATTCGTTCAAAAGTTTATTTAATCGGTAAATAGCTCAATCGAAGCCAATTACAAATCTCATCCAACATATTATGCATCTGTTGCCTCTCCTGTCCCGCTTCCAATCGAGTTATCTACCTTCAGCTTCGTTTTCTTTTTCGAACGACCTGACGTCGGCCTCGGAGGTTTCAAATGAACTTTCCTATGACCTCGCAGCGATGCCTGCTGGGCGAATCGCCTGCCGCAAATTGGGCATGAATACGGTTGTTCTCCGGTCTGAAATTACAGTTGACAATGCATGTGAATCGAAGTAAAGCGGGAAATCTCAGGTTTTAAACTGTGTACAGAAGCACTGAATCACTTACATGCGTTCGCTCGTGTTCGACGCGTGTATAATTTGTTTTGAAACTTTTCTCACAGAAATTACAATTCCACGGCTTCGTTATACCGACATGCAGCAGCTTGTGTCTGGTCAATTGATCTTCTTTGAAAAAGTGCTTTGGACATTGATCGCATTGGAACCGGTGAGAGTGAGTGACAGTGACGGGTAACTAACGAAGAGACACAATAGATCATCTTTTTAGCAAGGCTGTATACTTTGGGGAGGTCACGCAGACCGCCATTTTATTAGATACGCGGGAACACACCACTTCTGATGATTTTACATGTAAAAATTTTCACCACATCATCAAGACGACGAGAATCATCAGAGTAGGTGAATTTTTGCATGAAATCGGCCATTGTATCATCAACTGTGGTGTGTAACCCGCGTATCTGTATCTGCGTGACCTCCCCAAAGTATACAGCCTTGCTTTTTAGTGCGTTTGAAACAAGGTTCTGAAAGAACAGGTTGAGACACCCAAGGCTGTATACTTTGGGGAGGTCACGCAGATCGCCATTTTATTAGATACGCATGAACACACCTTTTCCATACAAACAAATTCACCGAAATTGAGTTTGTATGGCGTGGTGAATTTTTTGTATGAAACGTGGTGTGTAACCCGCCTACCTGCGTGACCTCCCCAAAGAATACAGCCTTGGTGACATCGAAATTGATAAACACACTCAGTACAGATTGTGTGTGAAATTAGCTTGACGAAAATGTTTTTTTCTACGAAAATTCCGAATATTGTTTTTAGCCCCGTACGAAGTACTGGGGGCTTATAAGATTAATATGCCGTTTGTAACATGTCGAATTGGAAGCAGACGGTAAGGGCAAAGCATTTGTCTATGTTCATAGATAACGAATCCGCAATAAAAAAAAATGTCCGTCTGTCCGTCTGTCTGTGATATATCAAATGAAAGGTATTGACGAGTAGAACAAAGTTGCTGAACATTTTTTTTGGGTAAGATGCAACGCGGGCTTGTTGGGAGGGCCCAAAGGTCGTTACTCGGCCCTAAGTGTTTTTTGCACATAAATTGAGAAAATCTCATCCGATTTTGCTAGTTTTTGTTTTTTATGGAAGGTAATTGAATACCGAAAAGAACGTGGCGAAAAAAGTTTCAAATTTGGGCCCTTGGAGTAAGGCCGCTACTCGGCCCTAAGTGTTTTTTGAACATAAATCGAGTAAATCTCATCCGATTTTGCTAGATTTAGCTTTTTATGGAAGGTAATTGAATACCGAAAAGAACGCGGCGAAAAAAGTTTCAAATTTGCTCTCTTGGACTAAGGCCGCTACTCGGCCCTAAGTGTTTTTTGCACATAAATCGAGTAAATCTCATCCGATTTTGCTAGATTTTGTTTTATTTGAGAGATAATTGAATGCCAAATAGAATTATGGCAAGAAAAGTTTCAAATTTGGTCCCTTGGACTAAGGCCGCTACTCGGCCCTAAGTGTTTTTTGCACATAAATCGAGTAAATCTCATCCGATTTTGCTAGTTTTTGTTTCATTTGAGAGATAATGGAATGCCGAATAGAATTATAGCAAAAAAAGTTTTAAATTTGGGTCCTTGGACTAAGGCCGCTACTCGGCCCTAAGTGTTTTTTGAACATAAATCGAGTAAATCTCATCCGATTTTGCTAGATTTAGCTTTTTATGGAAGGTAATTGAATACCGAAAAGAACGCGGCGAAAAAAGTTTCAAATTTGCTCTCTTGGACTAAGGCCGCTACTCGGCCCTAAGTGTTTTTTGCACATAAATCGAGTAAATCTCATCCGATTTTGCTAGATTTTGTTTTATTTGAGAGATAATTGAATGCCAAATAGAATTATGGCAAGAAAAGTTTCAAATTTGGTCCCTTGGACTAAGGCCGCTACTCGGCCCTAAGTGTTTTTTGCACATAAATTGAGAAAATCTCATCCGATTTTGCTAGTTTTTGTTTTTTATGGAAGGTAATTGAATACCGAAAAGAACGTGGCGAAAAAAGTTTCAAATTTGGGCCCTTGGAGTAAGGCCGCTACTCGGCCCTAAGTGTTTTTTGAACATAAATCGAGTAAATCTCATCCGATTTTGCTAGATTTAGCTTTTTATGGAAGGTAATTGAATACCGAAAAGAACGCGGCGAAAAAAGTTTCAAATTTGCTCTCTTGGACTAAGGCCGCTACTCGGCCCTAAGTGTTTTTTGCACATAAATCGAGTAAATCTCATCCGATTTTGCTAGATTTTGTTTTATTTGAGAGATAATTGAATGCCAAATAGAATTATGGCGAAAAAAGTTTCAAATTTGGTCCCTTGGACTAAGGCCGCTACTCGGCCCTAAGTGTTTTTTGCACATAAATCGAGTAAATCTCATCCGATTTTGCTAGTTTTTGTTTCATTTGAGAGATAATGGAATGCCGAATAGAATTATAGCAAAAAAAGTTTTAAATTTGGGTCCTTGGACTAAGGCCGCTACTCGGCCCTAAGTGTTTTTTGCACATAAATTGAGAAAATCTCATCCGATTTTGCTAGTTTTTGTTTCATTTGAGAGATAATTGAATGCCGAATAGAATGGTGGAAAAAAAGTTTTAAATTTGGGCCCTTGGTCTAAGGCCGCTACTCGGCCCTAAGTGTTTTTTGCACATAAATCGAGTAAATCTCATCCGATTTTGCTAGTTTTTGTTTTATTTGAGAGATAATTGAATGCCGAATAGAATGATGGCGAAAAAAGTTTCAAATTTGGTCCCTTGGACTAAGGCCGCTACTCGGCCCTAAGTGTTTTTTGCACATAAATCGAGTAAATCTCATCCGATTTTGCTAGTTTTTGTTTCATTTGAGAGATAATGGAATGCCGAATAGAATTATAGCAAAAAAAGTTTTAAATTTGGGTCCTTGGACTAAGGCCGCTACTCGGCCCTAAGTGTTTTTTGCACATAAATTGAGAAAATCTCATCCGAGTTTGCTAATTTTTGTTTTATTTGAGAGGTAATTGAATACCCAATGGAAAGTTGGCAAAAAATTTTGGGTTTCTAAAAGAATATCGTAAATTGTTGGTTTTATTTGAGAGGTACTTCGTACGGGCTTTCGTAATTGCGCTATGCGCAATTTTAAAAATGAACACTTTCAGTAAATTTGAGCATGCCCAACTTGACTTGCATTTTGGTAACAGACGCATTAGAGGGTTGTCGGCGTATTACGGCTACGTTCGTATTATGGTTACGGACGAAATAGGATTACAGGTCGTACGGGGCTAAGTCGCAGCAAACGCTCCGACTGTTCTGATGCCTTGTTTTAAGTTGCCGTTTTCATATCAACTTTGTAGCCGTTGACGCAATTTGTGTGCCGGCGCCTTCGTGATCAACTCAGAGTTGTCTTAACCTGTTCGTTCAGAACCTCGGCTTGATTTGCCATCCACGTACGTTAAGAAATGCTATCTATGTTTAAAAAAATCTGATACAAATGATGAATGAACGAAACTAATGTACGTAAGTACTGTAACTTGAAGATCGTATCCATGATTTTGCATTCGTTCAATCCACCGTAAAATTCGTCGAACTTTTCGTTAAAAATTTCGTGGACAAAACGAAAAGTCCGCGAATACTTACTCCACCTCCGTTGTAATATACTTACGTGGGTTTTCAAGTGATCGGAAAGATGACGCTTTTGGATGAACGCTTTGCCGCAAACCATACATTTATGTGGTCGAGGTAGAGTACCAGCATGGTTTCTCAAACTGTTAAGTAACAATTCATTATTTTGTTGTAAACGCGATTAATTTTCACAACAAATTTACTGTCTCCTGCACTTTGTCTTGGTGGAAAATGTTTTACCGCATTCGTCACATTTAAACGGTTTTCCGGTGTGGACTCGATAATGGACGATCAAATTCCGTTTATTCATCAGTTTGGCTCCGCACAGATGGCATAGAAATTTGTTTTCGTCGTGCTCTTTCGTATGGGCAGTCAGTTCGCCTGTTGGGCATGAAGGCATTTCAGTTACAGTTTAAATCTACATTGAGACACTAAGATTGTGGAATTAATCTGGGACATTTAGCAAATTGTGGTGAATTTTAGGGAACATTGAGGTGACACTTTGGAGAGGACTCGACTAATGGGTTTAGAGTCCTCGCCAATCACTTTATGGCGACATCAAAGGTATCACTATTGAAAGTAGGAAAATTTACTCGAAACCTGTCCGAAAAGAAACTGAACGACCGAAACGTTTCACCCTTCACATACTTACTTTCTTTGCCAAACTGCGCCGCACAAATAACACATTTGTATTTTCCAGTCTGGGTTGTCTTCGTGTTCATTAAACTGTCCAACGTTTCACGTAGGCTGAGTGGAGGTCGTTTCTGTGTGTGCGTGTGTGTGAAATAGAAAAATCAGTAAAATCTCTCAAACCCATCCGGCAAAATCTCAATACGTACATGCTCTTCCACATGCTTCTTATAATGAATCTTCATAACAAATACTTTCGGACATTTTTTGCACTTGTACTTCTTTGCGCTCGGGTTGTTGTGCCTGTTGGAATGTTGTTCCCGGAACTTGTGAGTTACGAACCCCACACCACACAAATCACAACGATGGTAGTGCTCGCCGAGATGAAAATTCAAGTGACGAACCATATTGCTGCTGTCGGCAACATATTTTCCGCACAGTGGACAGGTCGTCGATTTTCCGGTTGTTGTGTGGTATAACTTGTAGTGATACACCAAGTGACCTGCAACGTCGCAACAATTGTTAGCATTACCGATGATGGCTCTCTTTGTTTCAAAACCGCGTTCGTGTTACCGGCCAGTTGCGTTGTCTTGTGACACACATAGCACTCGTAAGATTCGGGGACGTGGTAAGTCAATTGTACGTTTGACAGTCGATTTTGATGGTTTCCGGATTGAGTGGTAACACGTAAAGTGATACGTCAGTCTACCTGCAATATCAGAGGAATCAGAATTAGCGTCCACGTTACCAATGTGTTCCTGGGCGTCTTGTTATACCAGCCGTTTTAAAAGTTTTGTGGCAAAAGTAGCACTCGAACGATTGTGGAGGTTTCATCGATTTTGTTGCCCTTGCCGCCATCAGTGGCACCATCGCTTGAATGTTATCCTTTCTCGAACTACTTTTCACCCCATTTTCCTCTGTTTTTGTATCCGTCGGTCGCGCATTGTTTAATTCATTTGCTGGTCCTTGTTCGTCGTCCTCACTACTGCTGAACGTATTGTCGTTGTAGTGCTGCTCATCCTCCGATATATAGACCTCTTCGGATTTTATGCTCACCAAGACTTGTTTCTGTTTCGGATTGGTGTTCATTAAATTACCAAACCACAAAGTCTCCCGTTTCCTTACACTTACCACATCCTCAGGCTCATTTACAACATCCACAGGCTCGACGCTCTTTGTCAAATCAAACACATCGTTCACCGATAAATCGGTCTGTTCCGTGCCGAAATATTCCAGAATCAATGCATCCAGACCGCAGATGAATTGGTTCAGAATAAAGGCCTCTGAATGTATTCCGTAATCACATGGTACCGCAAGGTCCTTTAAACGGTCGTACCAATTTTTCAGCGTCTCATCGGCATGTTTGTTAGCCGAAATAAATTGCTTGCGGTGAGGAATTAATGCTGTTGAAATTCGCAGAACCATTGCAGCCTCTGGCAAAACAAAAAAACAACGAACTAATGACTACAATGCTCACAAAAATAGCAAATGTGTAAACAAAATTAGTGTATAGCGGATAGGTTTGTTCCCATGTACACACTGTATAGAATGTCGTAAAAATGACAGCTGACCAGCTGAGTGAACAACGTCATTATCAACAGAAAATAATGTAAAATTTTGGCGCAACTTAGTCTTCCGTTTTGCCTCCGTGTACATGACAGTTGGCATTTCATACAATAGAGCACATTGTTTGAAATGACAACTGTCACGGAGGCGAAACGGATGACTGTGAGGCCTTATTAATCGTTTGATTGTTGCAGCTGCGTAACAGGGGTGTGCGATGGATAAAGGATCCAGACTAGCGTAGTCCACAAAAGATTGTTATCATCACGTTTTCAAAAATTTGGTTGTTTTTTTCTATTGAGCCATTTTGTTTTAATTTGAGACCAAACAAACACTCACTACACAAACATTTCTCAGATGATTTTCAAAAACGTTCCTGTTCTGGATAGCCCACAACATATTCTTGGGCTCACTTGAGCAAAAATCGAATCAAATGCTACACCAATTTCCGAATTTTCAAGTTAAAGATCCACTCAATTGTTCCTAGTCGGCGAACTTTGATGACTCACGAAATAGACTTTTTCGACAAACTACTTCCGGATTTAATTTTTTCTGTAGCATTGCACTTCAAATAGTAGAATAGGACTAACACAGCTAACAAAAATCTCAAAGAAGTTTTTTGGTAGAGGTCGAAATAGATGGGAGGCCGAAAACTCAAAAATTTAGCTTCTATGATTTGTCACAAGTTGTAAATGAATTTTTCAAAATTTTTAAAATCAATTTTTGACATCTAGGGATGATAACAATTTTTTGTGGACTTCGCCAGTCTCGATCCTTTATTCATCGCACACCCCTATTGCGTAAGTTAGTACACCATTTTAGCTAAGACATTCTTTCAATCCACTTTTCACTGAGAAGTCATGATGGCACATTTCTGGCCAAATAAAGAACGCAAAGGTGTAGATCGTCACTAAAAGTTACAACGATTCAAGATCCTATCTGTGCTTTGTTCGTTTCTTAGAGTGGATAAATGCTATCGAAAATGTACCTAACAACACCACACTGATGTGTATCAGTTCAAGTACCGTTTTTGATTTAAAGTCCTCCAAGCCTGTATACTATAGTGTACGTACAATACTCTCTCTAGCAAACAAACTCTCAACTCTCTGTGTCAAATTCACACCTTATTTCTTTGCATTCTACTAATGCTATTCTACATTTTGACTGACTACTCTGTACATGTAAATTCCAAAGGCTAGTTGATTCTTTCACCACCTTTAACAGAAGTAGTATGTTTGACGAACAGTGAACGGCATAGTGAACGGACGTGTTTATACGTCGCTCTCTGAAAGTGTTTCTTCTGTGCTTCTTTGTGTAAATAGATTTGTGATTTTGTCTAATTTTGTGCTGCTTTTTGATGATTTCGATGTTTTTTTGGCTAACTATGTGTGGTTAAATAGTGAAATAATTTAAAATTTATTGACAAAATCAAAATCGTTTGCTCGTGAACCACTTTTTCTTTGATCAATATGTACGGCTTGTACAATTCTATTGTTCTCTTTTGTTAACGGACATGTGCTTATGAACAGCGATGATTTTGTTTGGATTTACAATGAAATTTCTGGTACAATTGTTGTACAATCGTTCGAAAGAACTCTTCGCCGTATGGCTCTATGTCGGGACTCTTAATGAACCTGATTCTAATGATCCACGGATCTCTTGCCTGATGGCTCATGATATTATTGAATGTGTAAACTATCTAATTGTTATTTACAGCTGTAGCGGTACTTGGACTTCTTTTGAGCAAAGCTAAGTTAAAATTCATATTGAATTTGTTTTGTAAGGAAAATTTCCATTGGAAATGCAGAATGATATTTTGATCGGTACAAACGGTACCAAAGCCAGTACAATGGGCCCAAACGGAGGCCCCCGTGCGTGCTCTACGCTAGTAGAGCGGCTTACTTTAATAATAAAAAAAAGTATGTTTGCTAGAGAGAGTATTGGTACGTTGCATCAATATCATAGAGCTATAATGGAGTAGTGACAAGGAGACAACCGAGATATCTAAAGTGTGACGATTTTGCACATTATGATGCATAAACATAAACATAAACATTCGAAAGTGAATAATTTGTTATTGTGATGTCCTTTTTTGTGTGTTGCTCCGTCAGTTTGGTGTGCAAAAATGAAAGAAAGTCTATTCCCTTGACTGTAAGTCAGGATCTTACGCCGGAAAATACCCTAAAATGTTTGTATGAAAGGTTGTATGATATGTTATGAAAAACGGAATTGATTGTCCCAATATTTTGCTTGTAAACACGATAATTTGAGTAACAACAAATTTTATTTTTTTTAATCGACGCTGAATTAAATTCCTGAGGTTAAGTTCGAAGATGGGCTATGTGGGATTAAGGATCTGGAAGTTATTCCAGAAAAAAAGTATTTTCCACTGTTGGTAATTCAATCAATCGAAAAAGATTACTTTGTTGGAATTTGATTTTGTCGTTTAGTTATCTATGACACATGATAGTCACGGTGATAGTTGGCTTTAGTCAGGGATAGTCAGGTGAAAGTCAGCTCTCACGGGCAAAAATAGCAGATTTCACGCCATGACATAAAATATTTATAAAATTTTATTGAAAACCATTTTCTGAATCGTTATTCAAATGTATGGAATGACACTAAAACACGATCAAACAGAAAACTTTAAAACTCCCACGAGTGTGAAGTTTGCGGCCAGAGCGAAGTGAGGGCCGTAATTTGCACGAGTCGTGCTATTTTATTTATGATTAAAGGTTTTGTGAATGTAGTAAATAACGGGGGCTTCCTTTTTGTACATAAGTGTAAGGGAAGAACGTCTACTATTTTATATTGTACCAAAGTGAAAGAGTCCTCTAATCGTTCCACATTTGCATCTTTTACTTTTGATTAGCGATAGCAATATGACTATGAAAGTGAATAATAGACAACATACACAAGTAGGAAGTTTGAGGGCAGAGCGGAGCGAGGGCCGTAATTCACACGATTCCTTGTCTATTTATGATTTATTGTTGATTAAAAACCTGGCCGCAAATTTACAAGAAAATAGAGAACAGAAAAAGTACTTCTGAATTTGTACTCAAGCGAATAATCCTCAATTCCCATCAGTTTATTGGTATGCGACAAAAAAGACTGCTCACAATAGTGGCTCAGCCAGTAAAAAGTCGATCTTTTCATATAAAAAAAAAATTACAATAAATAAAAATCATCAATCTTCTTTTTCCCCAATGTTCCCAAAATGCAAGCGGCATTTCCACGTTGCATCGCGATTGAGATTCTTTGTAAAAGATAGTCTTTCGATTTAGCTTCACCAGTTGCTTTTTTCATTAAGGAACCCAATTTGTAAATAATTTTGTTTTAGAGAAATATAATGGTTATGCTTATGTCTCTCAGCTTTGTCTGCGATTGTGCGAGCTTTCTTTGAAGAATCATTAATATAAGAAGCAGCCATAGTATCCCTCACAGTCACATCCCACAAGAGTGATTTACCATGACTCCACGGTATCAACGTCATGCCGCCTGGTCTTTTACCATCATCTCTTGAAACACCTGGGGGCTGTATAATATTTGGGACAACTGCACTAGAGAAAGCATGAGCGAAGATGTTATTCATAATATCATGTCTAGCTAATTTTCCTTCTGCGCATTTAGCGCATGATAGACCATGTAATCCATCTCTCTCTACCATTTTTACCGCATATACATTTGTGTTCCTCACATAATTGTGAACCCACTCTAAGTCCAACAGCAATAGACCGTGTTCATATGACGTAATTTATTTTTTACCAAATGAACACATAGAAAAAACGCTCGGAACGTGTATAAATAGTTGAAAAAGTATTAGTTAGTATTTTTAATTTGAGTATGAAAGATTCAGAAAAATTTTGAAAATTTAAGCGCTTAAAAAGAAAGACCACATTCTGAATTACCAGAGTTAAAACGAAAAGACAAAATGGCGCCGAATGGGATATTTTGATCGTTGACAGTTTGGTGATGTTGATAGTTTAAAATGGTGAACACATGAAAATTTTCGGAAAAAACAGTTTAATATGAGCGATAGCGGACGTAAACGATAAAACTTTTTATCCAGAAGAAAGTGTCAAAAATGAAGTTCGAAATGTTTATTAACGACAAAAAATATGCGACAAAAAAGACTGCTCACAATAGTGGCTCAGCCAGTAAAAAGTCGATCTTTTCATATAAAAAAAAAATTACAATAAATAAAAATCATCAATCTTCTTTTTCCCCAATGTTCCCAAAATGCAAGCGGCATTTCCACGTTGCATCGCGATTGAGATTCTTTGTAAAAGATAGTCTTTCGATTTAGCTTCACCAGTTGCTTTTTTCATTAAGGAACCCAATTTGTAAATAATTTTGTTTTAGAGAAATATAATGGTTATGCTTATGTCTCTCAGCTTTGTCTGCGATTGTGCGAGCTTTCTTTGAAGAATCATTAATATAAGAAGCAGCCATAGTATCCCTCACAGTCACATCCCACAAGAGTGATTTACCATGACTCCACGGTATCAACGTCATGCCGCCTGGTCTTTTACCATCATCTCTTGAAACACCTGGGGGCTGTATAATATTTGGGACAACTGCACTAGAGAAAGCATGAGCGAAGATGTTATTCATAATATCATGTCTAGCTAATTTTCCTTCTGCGCATTTAGCGCATGATAGACCATGTAATCCATCTCTCTCTACCATTTTACCGCATATACATTTGTGTTCCTCACATAATTGTGAACCCACTCTAAGTCCAACAGCAATAGACCGTGTTCATATGACGTAATTTATTTTTTACCAAATGAACACATAGAAAAAACGCTCGGAACGTGTATAAATAGTTGAAAAAGTATTAGTTAGTATTTTTAATTTGAGTATGAAAAGATTCAGAAAAATTTTGAAAATTTAAGCGCTTAAAAAGAAAGACCACATTCTGAATTACCAGAGTTAAAACGAAAAGACAAAATGGCGCCGAATGGGATATTTTGATCGTTGACAGTTTGGTGATGTTGATAGTTTAAAATGGTGAACACATGAAAATTTTCGGAAAAAACAGTTTAATATGAGCGATAGCGGACGTAAACGATAAAACTTTTTATCCAGAAGAAAGTGTCAAAAATGAAGTTCGAAATGTTTATTAACGAACGACATATGTATAACATTTGTTCAGTGAAATTATAAAAAATCAAAACGAAATTTGTGCCGGTGTATGTGTGTAGTTGATGTTTGTTTCTATAATTAATTATTGAGTGATATGTTTATATTTTGCGTCTAAAGTGACCACAACAGTTCAATTAATCATTTAATATACATCTGCACCGATTAAAATGTTGCGAAATAATAGAAAATTGACGTCAAAGTGAGTCTCCAAAATTTGCTTCAAAACGAACATGGCTGCCAAAAATAATAACAAACAAAATATCCCTATCAGCTGTGGAATAATATGCCATTTTACATTTTTTAGAGTTTCTCCTATGAAACAAATTGACCATCGGGATGGCACCGGGATGGCAATGTATTTCTTAAATAATTTAATAAAAATAAATATAAACATTTGTTCTTGTGGTAATCATGCTAAATCTGATTTTTATTGACGTTCGAAACTTTTTTGTCAAAATAGCACTCGGTCTATTCTGGCAGAGTTGTTATCCAATAACAATCCTAATTGACTCGATGGGATCACTTGCAGCCACTTTGAAGATTCTTTAGTTGATGACGCAAATAATCGGGCACGAATCTTAAGATCACCATTTTCAAATAACTCATCGAATTGATGTTTGATCTTCGGAAGATCCCAATTCCTTTGTTCTTTTGTAAGCGTATCAGTTTCTGGAACAAAATTACGTGGAATTTCATCGATTAATTGTAAAATCTGATCATTAATTATTTTTAAGTTAAACTTTTGGAGTATGACACCACATAATTCTGACAACGAATAAACAGATGATAAATAGGCTGGCACTGCAAAATCCTCAACTCTCCTAATACCTATACCACCACAAGACAAAGGGAGAGATGCCTGATCCCACGACAAACCCTCTATTCTCGTATTCGCAATAGCCTCCAATGTCGACCGAAAGGTTTTTATTTCAGTTATTTGTGATGTTTCGGAAGTTTAACAACGGAAAATAAAATGAAATTGATTAAAAATATATTGAAAAAATTGTAAGTCAAGGGACCTGACCCGCCCAAAAGATGGGGCGTAGTCATTTGTATTTTTCGTGTGATGTCGATATTGCTTTAAAAAAAACGCGGCACGGCAACTCCATTACAAAAAAAGTCAGTGTCAAATTTGTCAAAATAAGGTGGTTTCGTTTTGAATGCGTTAAAACGAAATTTCGTTGCTAGAGAGGGTATTGCAACCAGTGAAGCAACTTCTTTAAAAAAAAAATTAAACATTTTTAACACGAATGATCTGACTAGATTGTTTTGGTGTTGCAAAAGTCAATGACCTTTAATTTAACAAAAACAATTCTACATTAACTTTAATCAAAATGCATCCTATCGTTCCCGCACTACAGGTCCGTGATGTTGATCCACTGGACATTCGGTTTAATAACAAAATCCTGCCGACTCAGACTATCCAGCTGCTTCGTCTGTAAAAAATCGGAAATTAAGTTGGTTAACTGTAGGGCTCTGTTTTGATTCGACGTTAGAATGAACAAACAAGATGCTCAATTGTTGGTGAAATTAGTATAGTGACGGTAAGTTCGCCAAATTCCACTTGCTTGTGTGACAAAAGAGAGGGAGACGTAATCGAGCCAGTCCGAGTGAAAGACGAAACCTCAAAACGAGTGGTTTTCTACTCATTTTGAAATTCTGAGGCTTTCATTTCACATTAGGATGCATCTCTTTCGTCTCTTCTCACATAAACATAAACTAACGTTTAGAGTTCACATTACCTGCTGCCTCACAAATTTCACCATCGTCTCTAAGTGCACATAATTGTTGCAATTCATTTCAAAAAATCGCCTCCACAATGCTGCCGCAAGCACCTTATCGTCGTCCATTAGACCCTCATCATATGTGATCAGTGCAGCCCGGAAACTGTCCGACAATGTTTCTATCTGTTTGCGAAGTTCACTCAGATTGCCCGAATTCAATTGTCTGGCTCGTTTATTCACATCCGACCACATCGCTTCGACGATACAATTTCGCAGAAACATGCCGTCTTGACCCTTTTCCGGGCCTTCGGCCATCGAACGCACCATCAGCATCCAGATGTGCACTTCGGTTATCAAGAACCATGAGTTAAATGTGTTGGGCAAATTGAATTTTGAAAATATTTCGCTGTACTTGACGTTGTCGACCACGCCTGCGTACATTGTATAACCGGATACTTGAAGACGCTGCAATTTTATTACAATTTGGTTCAGATCACAGAAACTGTGTGCTTTACGCTAAGACTTACCGCCTTTGTGTTATCGATGTTTGTAAACTTTTTGAGGAAACGTTTGATCGGTCCATCTTCATTTTCTGTGCTGACACTAGACGAGGCAAATATATTTCTTGTGTGACTGCTGCACACATATCCAGAATTCAAAGAAGTCAATTTGGACAAAGCTGGCCGTGTAGCGGGTATTCTATTGAGCTCGAAGCTCATTTGAATTAGCTGTACAGGCCGAGTAAGGAAAATTATACATTTGTTTGGGTTATCGATTGAACTAGGGTCGATGTTTACCTTTGTACATGGCCGACGTAATACATTCATTATTATTACACCAAGTGAACTGAAACTCAATCGTTGAATTGTAACTAGAAGGATCCTGACCTGATACGCATAGAATCGAGCGTATTCCCACAACTGGTTGTGTAAATCTGTGTAAGAGGAAGAGTTATTGCATTAACTTACACTAAAAAAGCGCTATGACTAATCGAAATAGGAACAGTAGAGTCGAAGTAGCTCTCCGAACTAGCGGTGTTGTGGGTTGAATTCAATTTTTACCTTATTTGCTCATATTTTCATCGGAATTTCAACTTTATTTTGGTTTTGAAAGCACGAGAAATAATATACTTCAGCGGGTGATGGAGAAGTAAAAATGTCACAAATGTCATTATCAATATATTGAAGGGTATTGACATGTAGGTGTCGTAGGTGTTCGATAGAGGGAAACGAACAGCCCTTGATTTTGGCAAGGTTATGAAAGAACTGAAAGACTCTCGCGAAAGCAAGGTTCTGAAAGTACAGGTTAAGACAACTGTGAGTTGATCACGAAGGCGGTGACACACAAATTGGTACGCTTATATGAAAAATGCAACTTAATAAAGACAAAATTCTAAATTTTCCAAAAAAATATTTTCTTTAAGTTGATTTCTCACACTATCTGTAGTGAGTGCATTCATAAAATTTGATGCCATCCGCCTCCGTGGTTGTCACAACCTGTTCTTTCAGAACCTTGCACGAAAGCGGGTTTTGTTGATGAAAGAAAAGGAAGTATTTCTTATGGCACAATAATATTCGCACTCCAATTTTAGAGCGAATGCACTGTATTTAACACATTGAAATTAATTGCGGCTTGCCAACTTTCGGCACCCTGGACTTTACTTAAATAGTCGAGCAATGCCTCCAAATAAATTTCTAAAAATCCAAGACTGAATTCTAGATTTTTAGAAATTTATTTGGAGGCATTCCACGACTATTTAAGTAAAGTCCAGGGTGCTGAAAGATGACAAGTTGCAATTATTTTGAATGTGTAGAGGGATGTGGTAATATTTATATGAAAATATTCAATGACAAGTGCCTCCAGGCAAGTTATGATTAATTGGTTTAGGTATTCTCGTTCTGATCATAACAGTGCCTGAAACTATAGACTAAAGGCGTAACTTTTTTTAAAAAAAAGTCTAACATTTGTGTTGGTTCATCAATGGGTGTAAAATTCCAGCCACACATTTTTTTTAATAGAGAATGAACGTGGGGGTAGTGACGTTTGTGCTCTTGGAAAAACCGACCCTAAAAGCGGAAAATGCACTGACATCATGATCTTTTGTATGATGTACTGTGTTCACGGTGAGCAAAAACAGGTTAAAAACTGATTTGTGGTGGTCGAATTGTATGTAATTATTCTTATTTTGATGTCAGAAATTGCAATCAATATGAAAAACTATCATCAATAAAAGTAAAAAATAGGTCTATTGCGAGGGGGTACTCACTTTAGTAGCTTGCAAGAATGGGTTGTGATTTTCGCCATCTTGTTTTTGGCAAAAATTGCATGTATGTAGAAAGACTAACAGATGACGCTAGGAGTAACTCTATGATAAATTTGAATATTTGTATGGAGGATGTGAGATTTTTCTGAATCTAAAAGTTTTGGAGTGCGGAAATCAAAGTTTTTGATTTTTCTTGTTAAAATTAAAATGTTTTCTGTCGTATAAAAATAGTTCCGCATGAAATTTCAAGAAAAAATAATTATTCACTGGAACTATTTTTAAACGATGCAGAACGTTTTATTTATAACGAGAAAAATCAAAAACCTCCATTTCCGTACTCCAAAATTTTTAAATTCAGAAAAATCTTACATCCTCCATACAAATATTCAAATTTATCATAGAGTTACTCGCAACGCCATCTGATTTCCCCTGATTTCCCCTCTCGTTGAACGAAACTATATCACAACCCATTCTAAAAATCTCTACGGGGATTTTGAGATTTTGAGGACAAAAAATTTCAAAAGTCCCCTACTATAAAGTCACACACAGATCTGAGTATACTCAGAGAATGAGGGATAAAATGTAACATCAATTGAATTTAGCATTACTCGCCGATTTGCAAATTCTTTTATTTATGCAAAAAAACAACCATAAATTCATAGTCTACCTTTGTGCTTTTAACAAGTATTTCAAAATTTCTTTGTCCTTGAGGCAAAATTATTGTTGCAAAATCTCCTATCATAAAAAAAAAACTTTGTGATTTTGTGTGATGTTTCGAAATCTTCTGGGATCTTTGATGAAGTAAGATCTTTGATGTTACAAAATCTTCAAAATAAAAAATTGGTCTATTGTCGGCCCGGAGCACATAGAGAAAGACACTCATTTTCGTATTAATTTGACATAAGTGATGAGTCGATCTATTGGCCATATCAACTCTAGTCTCTACTTTCATTGCAAATCATTAAAGCAATGAAAGTAATGAAACAGATATGGCAGATTCTTCAAAATCGGTTGATTTATCTAGAACACATTCATTATTTATGTCAAAAGAATATGACAATGAGTGCGTTTGAGTCCGTTTTCAAAATATTTATATCCTTTACCACACTTGGTAGTTTACATTCTTTGCATAGAAGTCAATTTCTCTTGCAGCTGGGTTATGTAAATTTAAAGTTGAGAAATTCTATGTAATTTATGACATGTAACCGCCCTCACGTTACATGTTACAAATTACGTTGAATTTCCCAATGAAACTAGAGTTATGGCCAATCTGTGAAACTAGAGATTCATAATTTAATATCGAATTACTACGAAAACGGGTACGATTCGTACGATTACCAAACCTCCACGTGCTCCGGACCGACATTTGACCTCATCTATACGTTGACTAGAATTTCTCCCAATAAATCAGTAAAAATAAGCGATATCCGTATTTGCCCCGAGCGAGAACAAATTTTGTGATTTATCCAAACCTTAGAGAAATTCGAAACTGTTCACAACGCCACCTGTACGTCACATTTTCAATAAATTGATAGAAATCGCCGGTGGCGGCGGTAGATATTCCATTTTTTCTGACATTTAATTTGGTTCATTTGAAAACAAACTGTAAACAGTGCGCATCGGTTATCAACAGGAGGAACGATTAGCAATAAAAAGTTTAAAATTATTTGAAATAATTCATTAAATTATGTCCGATATGTCCAACAATGATGATCCGCCGAATCCGGCAGTCTTAAAACCGCGACGAGAACTAATAATTGAAGATATTCAAACTGAAATGGACAAACAATTGGACAAGATCGCTGTGATAAACGATTTTATGTCCTTGCATTGTGAGAGGAAATTAATCAAGGACGATCTGGCACAGTTGAAGGAGAGAACCGCTGAATTAAAGGAACTTGTGTCCATTGCTCGTGAAAAAGTACGAATCTTCAAAACTGTCGAAAAAGCCGAAGCGGAAACATTGATCAACGATATGAGAAATCAGCATTTAGCGATGATGCAAAAGCTCGAAGAACTGGACAATTCAGAGAACGATTCGTATTCGTCCAGTGGTAGAAGTAATGTTCTGATCGAAACTGTATCCCCTTCACCATTTCATTTTTCGATTCATTACAGGTCAACACGAACAACGAACGGCATCGCCAGTGCAACCATCGACTCCAAAACAAAATCGAATGACTTTTACGGTAAAAGTGAACACCATAACACCCAAGCGTCATCAGTCACCTTTTGGACTACGCGTGGATCCACGGTGTCTCGGTGTCTTAAAAAAACAGTTTCAGCTACACATCGATCCGAGCGAATTCGACAGAATCCCCAAGTATATGAGGGGTAGAGATTCATTAGGTAAATTTGAAAAAAAAAACGAGCCATTAGAACAGTCGGAGCGTTTGCTGCGACTGAGCCCCGTACGAACCCGTATATCTATTGCGTACGTGAATGAAACAAAAATTACGAAAAACGGATGAAATTTACTCGACTTATATGCAAGATATACATAGGGCCCTAGAAGCGGCCTCAGTCCAAGGACCCAAATTTTTTTTTCAACATTCTATTCGGTGTTCGATTACCATCCAAATGAAACAAAAATTCGGGAGAACAGATGAAATTTACTCGAGTTCTAGGTAAAATAGGGTGGGTCAATTTTGCCACCTTTGAAATCCACACCCAGTGGCATGTGTAGCTTGAAGAAACTAAACTTGCGGCATCATTAGTTTTTCGTTTCCGCTCGCTTTTCCATACCGCTCCTTTGTATTTCGTACGGGGCTAAAAATTGAAAATCTAGTCGGTCGGTGCAAGCATGACTAAGACTACGATTACAAGGCTGACACCTTGACAATTTTTGTTTCAGACGAGCTTACAACCTTTCTGGAAACGGTCATCGTCAAATGCTTCATCAACAAGTACACATTACTGCATCGTGACCGGGAAAACGTTCAGCCCGGTGAAATGACTCGATGGCAAATGTATCGCTCGCAAATGGAATACTTCCCAGGTGACATGTTTATAACAGAGGGCGATATTTCAACGTTGCTGGGCAGGATGATGGACAAGAAGATGAACAATCGCATTGCTATGCTGAGACATTTGAACGGCGGAATTATTCAGGAAGTACGTCGTGGCATGGCAACATGTTACATATGGAAAGGGAAAAAGTGATTTGTAGGAGAGGAAAATTGTACATTTAACTTTTAATTGTAAACTGGATGAGATTGCAGAGCAAATAAATGTGTGGGAAACTCCCAGACCTTTCATTTTAATGAATTTGTTTTGTTAACGGTCAGCCGGTCAGCACATATTCTGCGTTTGCAGCAGAAGCGTTTTCTTCAGTGATATCGATATCAACGCTTGCAGCGATATATTTCCAGAGACATAGTTTCCTAACTATCGCCGTGACTAGGACGTAAGGTTTTGGTTTTGCACAAAATTTTATGATGAAAAAAGCAAACGACCTATCGTGCACGCTCAGATTGCCCTCTATGGCTAGTCCGAGCCTGGACTTAGCAGACTACTACTGCTTTTTTGCCGTCCCTAAAAAAATTTAAAGTGAATTGATCTGATGGTCTTTAAAACAATAAATGATGGAAACGATAAATCGGTGTAAATCGGCCCTGATTGCCCCAAAATATTGAATATACCTCAACAAGTCCAATGCTATTAGAGAACGTCAGATTTTTTAACGCTAAATAACGATAAAGGCAAATTAGAAGAGGACCGAAAATAATTACATTTTCACTCTTCGGATTTTGAAGAAACAACACACCGGTTTTTTGCCGTTCGTAAAAAAAGTTTAAGTGAAACGAAAAATCGAGGTAATCGAGACAATTCACAATTGGTTGATTGTCCCAAAAAAATATTCAAAATTATACCGCAACTAGCACTAGCCGATGCTGTTAATAACAAGGTTTTCCGCTACGAGTCGCACTCTTCGACTCAAATAGCCAACAAAACTACATTGAAAAGAACTCATCGCTTGTCATCGATCACAGATTGTCTTAATCCAAGGCTGTATACTTTGGGGAGGTCACGCAGACCGCCATTTTATTAGATACGCGGGAACACACCACTTCTAATGATTTTACATGTAAAAAAATTCACCACATCATCAAGACGACGAGAATCATCAGATTAGGTGAATTTTTGTATGAAATCGGCCATTTTAGCATCAACTGTGGTGTGTAACCCGCGTATCTGTATCTGCGTGACCTCCCCAAAGTATACAGCCTTGGTCTTAATCGTCGTATACACTCTTTTATTCAAAAATGTTGAGTCCCATAACTGTCACCACCTTGCATAAATCATAGTGGAGTTGAATGGAGTTTTTATGAATGATATTTTTGAACATTTCAAAAAGCTCTGAACAATCACGCTTAAAAAATTAATGACCCATGTCATTGACGTAAGTAAAAGGGAAGCTGGTGGAGAATTGCACTGAAGTTTCGAGGAACTCATGGCGAGTTAGTGAAAAAACGACGACTCGTCAACGTTTCTTCAGGAAGTCGACGTATCTAACCACTTTGTAAAACGAACACTTCTTTTACAAAATATTAAAGAAGTGTAAGAACTGCGAGAAGTATCGACGACTTAGTAAAGAAACAGTGGATTAATGAAGAAACATCGACTAGTCGTCACCGTTTCTTCAGTTAGTCGTCGATACTCATGTTGTTGGAATTTTAGTGCAACGACGATATTCACATGACGAATTGTTTTATATCATATCATCAGGCTTGAACACCTTGAATACCATCAGGTACACCAGTTGATTGTATATTTTGAATTTTTCACAGACTTTTCTGAAGTCTGTTCATTTCTACCCATACAATTTTACCACCTGGGACACTACAGTATGTCAAAAGAATAAAAGATAGAGAGAGAGAGAGAGAGAGAGAGAGAGAGCGGGGATCGAGAGAATAGAAACACTATAGGTACGAAAGGTTTTGCATGTGAATGTGTAAATTTTTGTTTCAAAAGCATTTAGAACTTTGTTCCGTGACGATCGGTGGTGTATTTTGTGCATTCTCGGTTTTAACAAAAATTTAAGTGCAAATCGAATCGAAACATTGAATAAAAATCGCACACACGTTCGTGTACGCAAATTCGAATAGTGAATAAATTGGTGAGCGATAAAATAAATCAAAAAAAAAATTTTAAATTTGATGTTGATGTTAAACGGTGTTAAATCATCGGATTCAATTAACGTACAGAAATTGCTAATTGAGAATCATAACAACTGTGTTTTGTCGATGATTGGAAATAATATCACAAACAGTGTCGATTCCAGAGCATGTTCGAAACCGGACGGAAAGGTAAAATAATGATTGCTTCACGGACTCTTTATCGTTGTGGAAACCAGTATTTTGTGTGAGCTTGCTAGTGTAATTCGTTTTTTGTTTCATTTCCGTATTTTCATGCTCCCCAATATTATGTGTATACTACAAGGGAAGTTCACCACCATTATTTAGAGCGCTTGCGTGTTGAATTTCATTTTTGGATAGTTACCATGCCGCCTATTGTTTTGCAGTGCAATTGATTGAATATATAGTTTGACATTATGAAATCGGTATATATGGTTCTGACATAAGAATTGAACTCCTATTTATTGGCAACCTAATCTAGATTTACATATTGATTTCTGACAAAGGTTCTGACCGTTTTTCATAACTTTAATAACTGTGAGGTGAACGAACTCATTGCTGGAACACTCACAAAAAGAATATAATTGCGAATCGATGTAATTTAACACAGAAAACGTTTCTTTTTCACTGAAGACAGCGTAGATTCGAGATAATTTAACGTTTCGTTGTTAGCACTAAATCCGAGATTTGGATCTTTTTAACATTAAACATTTGCATATAAAGCCGTTACTGTCCTACGCGTCATTAAATTTTCATAAGCCACACAATGTAAAAAAGCATCAATTAAATCTCATGCAACATGTTCGTCGCCGGGTCAAAGAGGTTAATTGGTCACTTTCAGTGAGTCCGTTGATTACACGGTCAATGTGGATATATGCATACATTATGTATGCACACATATCCATACACATAATATTCCACCTTTTTACTCTTTCAATTTCCAACCAAGTGTGGAAAAACGTCTTCCACACAAGACATTAAACTGATAAACAATTTCTCATAAACGAAAGGGTCACAACCTTTCTCAAACACATGTTCAATGTGATTCTCTTGTTTTTTGCCTTGCTTGTTTTTACAAACATTAAACCAACACCAGAGTTGTTACCAAAAAGAAAAAAAAACATAAAATTCCGTTTGAAAAAACATCTCGGTTTTTTTTCTACTCTAAGTTCAGTTACTGGTTGTAAGTAAACGAAAAACGTCCTCTCCTGGCTTGTTATAGCTACGACGACGACGACGAAACAGATAAATGTTAATACAAACAATAGCAACGAATAAATGTATAATTAAATCAACTTTAAACAAACAACAATGTGTTCGGTTCAGCTTTTGTTTGAATGGCTGGGACAGCCAAAGATGCGATGCAATTAAACCGAAGACAAATATTAATATAAAAAAAGGAACACAAAGTATATTCATGAACGATTCGCTTTGATACGAAGTCATATGATGGTAACTCATATGTTATATCCATCCATCCATCCAGACACACAGTATTATAAAACATGTAACATTGATCTTAATAGAGACATTCACCCTAACCACATATTTACTCATGCCAAACATTGTGTAGTTATACCTGCGATTAATTAAAATCAGTTTAGCACGTGATGTGTACGATCATTATTATTGTGGTCGGCTTGTTTACGTGACGGTTACAAATGTTATCCAATCAGTCGGGACTTGCAAATGATGACACAAGGATATTTGTATTGATAATTCCGGACAGATATCGTTGTTCAACTAGGACTCACCTTTTGTGGGTGGTTATCCTAATTGGATTTTGAGTCATTCCGAAACTTCTGCTGTAAAAGATAAACGTGAAGGAGTGTCACAGACATTTAAAAAACATATTCACGGAAAACGGCTAATTAGTTCCTGTTCACTAAAGGAAATTGTCGCGTAACTGTGCACAGTTTACGTTGCTTTTCGTGTATTTCATTCGTTTTCAATCAACCCTAAAATCAATAGCAAGTTTCCTGTGTGTTGTACGGATAGCAATGTACGAAAGCGGTTTGATTGGTGGTATGCATAAGTTATAGCGAAGACAAGCCTACATTGTGGCTATATCAACCGCAAACGTCGTTTTATGACTCTTATCATAGCACTCTCGCTTCCAAGGACTGTGACATAAAACATTTCTAGTCTACTGTAGTATACACGTATGCGTTAGATAGACACCAAATTTGACATCTCGAGTGTTTATACTTGGAGCAAGAGTGCTATGCTATCTTAAAGTTCTTGAATATCTATTGGTATGTTCTTGTCGCTAATTCGGTATCAGAGGCTAGTTCGATTTGGCATACTTTAAAATTTGAAAAAATTTGAGTCACCGTTAAAGAATTACGAAAAGTGCTCCCGATCATGACTTTTTCAGATTTTTTTTTGGATTTAAAGCTTTCTAAAATGGGCTAGGGAAAAATCTCCGAGTGTATTATCGTCGGGGACGATAATATCGTTTTTGAAACGATAATATCGTCGCTGTGACGATATTATCGTTTTCTGTAACAATATTATCGCCCGTGAAACAATTTTTTTTTCTTCAAAAACACCTTTATTGGTATGAATAGTACAATCTTAACTATTTGTTAATTTATTACTAGGGTTGAGTTGTACTATCTTCCTTTTACTTGCGTAATTAGAAGAAAGTAAGACTTGTGTGGGTTTTACGACCCAATGGTCGAGTCCCTATGCGGTGTGCTGTTTTCATCCTTCATGTCAGTTCGTGGGGTTTAACACGTTTCAGCCTCCTTATTTCATTTGTAATATCTAGTAACAAGATGGCTTCTACGTTGGTGTGGTGAAGCAGTCTTTTTTCGTGTTTGATGGCGTTTTCCCGAATTACATCGGCAACCCATTGTATTTTTAAATCTTTGTGAATTTCTTTGTTTGTCACGTAACGATATGCGTTGGTGATCATGCGAAGGAAGTTGTTTTGACTTGTTTGGATGATATCTGTGTTTGATCTTTTAGCACAGCCCCAAAGAGTAGAGCCGTACATCCACATAGGTGCGAAAATTGATTTGTAAATCAATCTTTTACAATACAGGTTAAGTTTAGAGTTGTATCCGACTAACCAGTACATTTGTCTCGTTTGTGTTTGATTTGCTCAGCTTTTTGCTTCACATGATGTTTCCAGTTTTAGTTTGTTGTCCAGGTTTAATCCTAGATATTTAGCTGACTCTGCCTGCGGAATGGGAATCCCATTGAGGTAAATGCGGAGATTGCTGTTTATGTGACGCAATGCGAAAGTGACGTGATTAGATTTTGACTCATTGAGTTTTATTTTCCAATCGATGGTCCACTGATTTATTTTATCCAAAGCATTTTGTAAATGTTTAACTGCCTCCGACTGCGATGTATCTGTTGCCATGATCGCTGTGTCGTCTGCGAAGGTTCCAATGAAAGAGTTTGTGGTTACAGGTATGTCAGCAGTATATATAGTGTATAAGAAAGTGCCAATACACTTCCTTGTGGTACTCCTGCTAGTATTGGATAGAAGTTTGAATAGGTTTCTTCGTTTTTTACTCTGAACGTTCTCTCCGATAGGTATGATTCAAGCAGTTGACAGTAGTTGCCTGGAAAGAGTGTACTCATTTTATATGTGAGTCCTTCGTGCCACACTTTATCAAAATGCCTGTGATACATCCAGGAATGCTGCCGGCGGTACTCCTTTTTTCGAATGCACTCTCAATTTTAGTAGTGAGTCTATGAATTGTTCAATTGTTGAATGGTTGTTTCTAAAACCGAATTGAAAATCGGGGATTTTCACCAAAGGTTTTAGTCGTTTTATCAGCAACTTCTCGAATATTTTTGAGATTGTGGGTAGCAGTGAGATCGGCCTGTACGAGGTTACTTTTTCTGGCGGTTTATTTGGTTTTCTTAGCATAATTACTTGCGCAATTTTGAAGCTTTTTGGTACATATTTGAATTTAAGGCATGCATTGAACAGATATGTAATCATGTACACCGCATGTGCTGGTAGTTCTTTCAATACTCCTGGTGCTAATTCATCTATACCTATCTGGAGCCTTTTTCTTGTTTAGTTTATCTATTTCTGTAGGATGTTTCAGACGCAGAACATAATGACGACCGAATTTATTAAGAATTTGTCCTCATTTGAGAGGTTATTCTATGAGATCTGTTGCATCTTCAACGTTTAACCGACCACAGGGAATTCCCACAGTAATATGAGAGACGACAGAAAGCCAACACCGCCATTTCGAAAGTCAAAGGTGTCTGTTGCAGGTACTGATTTTTAAGACGTAATTCTCCCATATTTTCCCGATTTCCCGATATTTTGGGAAAATCAGAAAAACTTTAGGAAAATTATGGAAAAATGGTTTCCCAAAAATAGTTCCTGGTTTGTTTTGTTAACGTTCAATGTTTAGACCCGTACGAAGTACTGGGGTCTTATAGGTTTACGCATACGTTTGTAACACGTCGAATTGGACTCCCTGAGTAAGGGGAAACCTATTGTGGTTGTCTAGAGATGCCAAATCCGCGAAAAAAAAATGTCCGTCTGTCCGCCTGTCTGTCTGCACGATAACTTGAGTAAAACGCATCCGATTTTGAAAATTCTTTTTTTTCCCGTTTGGTAATGTCAAAAGACAGGCTAAGTTCGAAGATGAGTGATTTTGGATCGACCCCTCCCGATCTGTGGCCCAATAAGTGCTTTACGGTTTTTCAAAGATATCTCCGGATATTTAAATGTTAAACTTGTAAGTGATACGTCAAATAAAAGGTATTTACAATACCGATCGACAAAAAAAAAGTTTATGGAAATCGGATGACCGACTCGTGAGTTAGACCCCTTGGCGTGGAACAGGCACAGGGCGGCAAGCAGTTTTTGCTTGTAGGTCGGCCACATTTGAACATATTTCGTCTGTTTTAGCGTTATTAGATAGGTATTGACCGTACCAATCAGGGAAATTTTTTTTAATGAAATTATGTTCTCCGGAGCGTGAGCTAGGTCTCTTGGAGTGAGCTCTTATCTGGCTACTCGGAAGTACAGTGAACGTGGTGTATTTTGACAATATCTCGAGTAAATTTTGACCGAATTTCATGAATTTTTTTTTTGTTTGAAAGGTATTAACGAATGTAAAGCGTCTGTACTATTTCAGGTCTCCTAACAAAATGGCTGCCGGCGGCCATATTGGATTTTAGTAAAATAGAAATATCTTGGGAAAAATGGTACTTAGATAGTTTCTGTTAACATGGAAATAATTTGTTATGTGTGTGGGGTTTCAGGGATTCCATATACGGACATCTATATATACCTATATACAGCTATATTGAGCTATATACAGGCATATAGAGCTATATAATAGCATATTCCTCTGTGAAATGTTTATTTACAGTGAAATATAGGTAAATATAGCGGTATATAGCTGTTTAAATAGGAATTTATGAAATTTGTCTTCGTACGGGGCTGTCTATATTGCCTCCGGCAATTTAGTTGTATATGATAACAAGGCAAAGAGTGGATAATGTAAGTGATTTTAAAGGGAGAATAGTTTTTCAGCAGAGAAGAAAATGAAGTAAGAGAAATGAAGAGTTTCACATTAAAGGCTTTTGATACGAATAGGTGTTTCGTACGGGTCGGCGTTAGCTATGTTTTTTGTCGGTAATTGTGACTGTCTTCAACTCAAATTGGAACTCAGACCAGTCATTTCATCCAGTAAACGTTCGGCTACGAGATAACCGACAGTGCCCTATATTCAAGCTGAATTTGTTTTCAAAATAAGGTGCAAATAGCGAGCAAATTAAACCTAACAACTAAAAGTGAATCACTAAAAAAACTAAAACTAAAAAAAATTGTTTGTTCCAATAAAACCATGTCACAATTACCGATCGTCAATAAATCATAAAAAATAATTTAGGTTTGTTATAAACACAAAACGATAACCTACTTCGTAAATAAATCATTCAAAGCCAGTTAACATCGGTTCCAATGCAAAGTGTACTCAATACACTCTATTCAAACAATTAGTTTGTTTGCTCAAAGTTAACAGCAAACATCCAAATTTAAACAACAACTGTGGCAGGAATAAGAGAAAAAAGCAAATTGCATGGACTTATAAGTCGCTATTGATTTTGAAACTGAAATAACGACATAAATATCAAACGGTAACAGCATTTCGATGGTTTTCTTGCTTTTTCTTTTCATTTTTTTTTTGTATTGTACAGGTGTTTTAATTGACACTCTAAAAATTGATTAACAAAACAGACGAGGGAAAGAAAGAACAAGAAAAAAATGGGAATGCATACATTTGAGATAAGCTTTTATTATTGCCATTGAATTGTGCGGAGCGTATTTATGATGACTATTTTGATGAAGAGAAGACGAAAAAAAAATCGTCAAATCGAAAACGGTTAACGTTAATTGGTATGCTTTTGTTGAATTTTTATTTTATTTTCTTCTATTTCTTTCAAAGCGATAAAGAACAGTTTTGCGCTATTCTAAGCCACGAAATTTCGATCCATAAAAAAATCTCTTTCGAAATGAACACTCTAATACCTTCATCATCAATGTCCGATTACGATCGATTGTGTATTGAAAGAGAAGAAGAAAAAAAAAAATTTAATCTCCAAACTGTGGATGCTACTACACCAACAACAACCGCAATATACAATACAAATTCAGCAAATCAAGCAATATATACATTTCTGCTGACCTAACGACCCAATCTAATGTATAAATTTATACATTCAACTGCTCCGAGATTAAATCAATGATTTTTCTCCGCATTTTTTTTGTTTCTTTAAATTTAATTTATCGAATTTATTAGCTCATCTGCTGATCATCTTCCATATATTACTTATTACCGGGCTTGACTAGAAAATGACATCATCCAGCAATACCAAATCAGCGTACCAGTTTAACATTTCAAACACAGGAATGAATCAAGCATCACAAATAATAATTGCCGTAAAATGGTTTTACGATTTTTCAACCATGCTTTGATTGTAATTGAAAAAAATAAAGAAAAAAAAAATGATGAAGAAGAAGACGACATAGGTACCGTGTATGCCCTTATGTAGCAGCGAAACATGACAAGATGGACTTGATTCGGTTATTTATTTGCGCGTCGTAAGTTCAAGTTCAAGATTTATTTTATTATTCAACGATAGGTATAAATACACATGAGATTCGATTCAATTTTAATGATTTGATAAGTCTCATCGGTCTTCTTCCATTCGCGTGGAATACGTTGCATATATTTTATCCATCTGTCCCAGCAGAAAATGACTCGTTCGTTGGCTATTTATCATGTTATGTGTAACGAGAATTGCATTGTAAATACTCACATAAATATGGCAAAATGCGAATGCATAACAAAATATATGTAACAACGAACTGATGACTCATCGGCATGTTTGTACACATACAAGAAAGAAAGAAAAAAAATTGCGCGCAAGCGTACTCTCTCCCAGAGCCATCCCAATTAGTGCTTTCCCCATTTTCACCATCAACATTTAATTATTCAACCGAATTTAGCAGGAAGCTT
>NW_023503581.1:0-35450 GCF_014529535.1 Bradysia coprophila
AATATTCGTATATAATAACCGCATAATATCGTGATAATATCGAGATAATATTCGTGTATAATAATCGGATCAGAATAATATCGAGATAATATTCGTGTGTAATAACCGCATCAGGTTAATATCGAGATAATGTTCGTGTATAATAACCGCCCAGAATAATATCGAGATTATATTCGTGTATAATAATCGCACCAGAATAATATCAAGATAATATTCGGTATAATAATCGCATCAGGATAAAATCGAGATAATATTCGTGTATAATAAACGCATAATATCAGTATAATATCGAGATAATATTCGTGTATAATAACCGCATAATATCATGATAATATCGCATCAGGACAATATCAAGATTTAATAAAATTGTTGTATTACTTGGTCAGTAATTCAACATTGACAAAGTGTTGTATTGCTTTGGATTTACCAAAATTGTTGAAAAAATTTCTTTTATTCAAGGTTTTGTCACGAATCGTAAACGGTAACACGTTTCGTTCGCCTTCGTTGAATAAAAGAAATTTTTTCAACAATTTTGGTCAAGTCAAAGCAATACAACACTTTGTCAATATCAAGATAATATTCGTGTAGAATAATCGCATCGGGATAATATCGATATGATATTCGTGTGTAATAACCGCATAATATCAGGATAATATCGAGATAATATTCGTGTATAATAACCGGATAATATCATGATAATATCGCATCAGGATCGTTTCGTTCGCCCTTCGTTGAATAAAAGAATTTTTTTCAACAATTTTGGTCAAGTCAAAGCAATACAACACATTGTCAATATCAAGATAATATTCGTGTATAATAATCGCATCAGCATAATATCGAGATAATATTCGTGTGTAATAACCGCATAATATCAGGTAAATATCGAGATAATATTCCTGTATAATAATCGCATCAGGATAATATCGAGATAATATTCATGTATAATAACCGGATAATATCATGATCATATCGCATCAGGACAATATCAAGATTAATAAAATTGTTGTATTACTTGGTCAGTAATTCAACATTGACAAAGTGTTGTATTGCTTTGGATTTATCAAAATTGTTGAAAAATTTCTTTTATTCAAGGTTTTTGTCACGAATCGTAAACGGTAACACGTTTCGTTCGCCCTTCGTTGAATAAAAGAAATTTTTTCAACAATTTTGGTCAAGTCAAAGCAATACAACACTTTGTCAATATCAAGATAATATTCGTGCATAATAATCGCATCGGGATAATATCGATATGATATTCGTGTGTAATAACCGCATAATATCAGGATAATATCGAGATAATATTCGTGTATAATAACCGGATAATATCATGATAATATCGCATCAGGATCGTTTCGTTCGCCCTTCGTTGAATAAAAGAATTTTTTTCAACAATTTTGGTCAAGTCAAAGCAATACAAACATTGTCAATATCAAGATAATGTTCGTGGATAATAATCGCATCAGCATAATATCGAGATAATATTCGTGTATAATAACCGCAAAATATCAGGAAAATATCAAGATAATATGCGTGTATCATAACCGCACCAGAATAATATCGAGATAATATTCGTGTATAATAACCGCATCAGGACAATGCGCTCTGGTGGTGTGGCAATTTTGGTTCATCATTCGTTGAATAGTAGAACTGTAACGATAAATTCGACAATTGGACCGGACGAAGCGAGTGAATTTTTGGTCATTGAGTTATGCATCAAACCACAACCGTTAATACTGTACGTTTGTTACATGAGTATGTTCGACCCATGCATTGCCGCGAAACATTATCATCATGTGAAAGTCATCGTAGAGAAATATCGCAATCACAAAATAATTGTCCTTGGCGACTTCAATTTGCACGACATCAATTGGTCTCTCGATGACGATGACGAAAACGCCTATATACCATACGCTCCGACCGATCGCAACATCAATGGAAATCGTTCGTGTTATCAAACGGATGCGCTCGACTTCTTGGATAAAATGCTCAGCCTGCCCCTATCACAACTATCGAATTTCCGCAACAACGCATTGAACGTTCTGGATTTGGTTTTCGTGAATGATTCCAATGCAGTCAACGTAACAAGAGACCGTTATACTATCATTGAACAAGAACAACAAGACGCCAGACACATTCCGTACGAAATCATGATGGATTACGACACGGAGTTCGTTCAACGTGGAGTATGTGACTGTTTTCCAGTATGCAAGAGGTCATTATGAACGAATGGTGCAACAACTGGCAGCGATCAATTTCCAACACGAATTCCAAATTAGAGATGTCGACGCCGCATATGAATTTTTCGTTCAAACGATGAAATCTCTAATCGAACAAAATGTACCGAAGAAGACCATCAGAAAGTACTCGAACAAACCCAAATGGTGGTCGGCCGAACTGCAACGATTGAAAAATCGACGGAACAAATTATTCAAACGGAAATCAGAAACGGATGTTGGATCATTGGACGAATATGAAGCAGCTTACAATGAATTCAATAAAGAAAGTGATCGTCGGTCGAATGAACACAACATCAGAGTGCAGGAAAATATCAAGTCGAACCCGGCCGAATTTTGGAAATTCGCTAAACTGAAAGGTGGAACTGAAAAATATCCGGACGTAATGAACTATGGTGACAGAGTCGGTACGTCAACGGAAGAAATAGTCGACATGTTTGCAGACTACTTTGAATCGCTTTATGTGCCGGATGCAGAAAACTGTAACTTCGATGAACGATACATTCCGATCAATGGTGCAGAGGATATAAATCTGTCGCTATTTGACATCGAAGCCGCAATTCATTCACTCGATCCGAAGGGCGGTGCTGGTCCCGATGAAATCAAACCGTTTGTCATGAAAGTGTGTGCATCAGCAGTCGCCTGGCCAGTATGGTTGTTGTATCAAAAATCGTTCGACAGTGGCAAAATAGCGACAGCAGCAAAAGTAAATCGAATCGTTGCGGTATACAAGAAGAAAGGGACCAAAACTGATGTTAAAAACTACAGAGTCATCGCAATTCAAACAATGCTCATGAAAATTCACGATATAGCGGTAAAAAAAACATCAGCATGATAATCCAGCCTCAATTGAAAAGCGCACAACATGGGTTCAGAAACAAGAAGTCAGTTGTCACGAACTTGTTAGTCCAGACTACCCTCGCACACCAAGCATTCGAACGAAATTGTCAACTGGACACATTCATTGGTGATCATCAGACCGCTTTCGACAAAGTGGTTATTATGCTGCTGATCATCAAATTTGCCAGATTCAAAATTGGTAAAAAGACTGCAAGATGGTTGTGGCAATACTTGATCGGCCGTACAAATTTTGTTCAAATTGGGAAGTCAAAGTCCAGATTGTACGAGTCACCATCTGGAGTACCACCTGGCAGCTCACTGGGACCGTTGATGTTCACCGTCTTCATCGATGACTTGGTCGACGTGGTACGATTTGCACATATGCTATTGTTTGCTGATGACATGAAATTGGCGTCAATCATAAGTGACTATCAAGATACGCTTAAAATGCAACGAGATATCGACAATGTGATCAGCTGGAATGAGACAAATCGTCTTCAATTCAACAACGACAAATGCCACATATTCAGCGCACACCGTAGCGAATCAAGTTTTATCCAACTACACAATGGGTAATCACGTCGTCGAAAGAGTTGAAGAAATCACTGATCTTGGCGTTCGTTGCAACAAGTGGTATCATCCTGGACATCACATAGAACACATGACGATGAAAGCTCGGCAGATGGTTGGTTGCATTAAACACTTTTCAAATGGAAACTTCACAAAAGAAACACAACGGATACTTTACATGGCATATGTACGATCACGCCTTGAATATGCATCGACTATTTGGAACCCATCTGCACAAGTTTACATTGATGACATCGAATCCATACAGAAACAATTCGTGATTTCCGGAAAGCCGGATCAATGCGACGACTTACAGACTAGCACCGTACGAAGATCGATGTAAACAACTTGGACTGCAAATTTGGAAAAGCGACGAACAGTAGCGGATGCCACGCTTGCCTTCGACATATTCAAGGGCAACATTATTGACGATATAATTTCACCGAAATTCATACGAAATGAGAGTGTCTACAATCTACGAGATTCTACGCTACAACTGCTGGTTGAACCAAGATTTTCGAGCGTGTACTTATCAAATCAACCTATCATGAAACTTATCAAACTGATCAATGGACACAAGGCAACAGTGAACGGGTGTGTCAGCAGGGCGGTTTTTAAAATTGAAATTATGAAGGAACTTAACATGAATTATGACGAACTGTGATATATTTGTGATAATGTGAAATTGTTATTGTATTTTGTATTCTAATTGTAATTTAATATTCAGCCAGTTTTTGGCGGTGGAATAAAATTCATTCATTCATTCATTCATTCATTTCATTCATTCATAAAATTGTTGTATTACTTGGTCAGTAATTCAACATTGACAAAGTGTTGTATTGACCAAAATTGTTGAAAAATTTCTTTTATTCAAGGTTTCGTCACGAATTGTAAACGGTAACTCGTTTCGTTCGCCCTTCGTTGAATAAAAGAATTTTTTTCAACAATTTTGGTCAAGTCAAAGCAATACAACACATTGTCAATATCAAGATAATATTCGTGTATAATAACCGCATCAGGATAATATCGAGATAATATTCGTGTATAATAACCGCAAAATATCAGGAAAATATCAAGATAATATGCGTGTATCATAACCGCACCAGAATAATATCGAGATAATATTCGTGTATAATAACCGCATCTGGACAATATCAAGACAATATTCGTGTATAATAATCGCATCAGGACAATATCAAGATTAATAAAATTGTTGTATTGCTTGGTCAGTAATTCAACATTGACAAAGTGTTGTATTGCTTTGACTTGACCAAAATTGTTGAAAAAATTTCGTCACGAATCGTAAACGGTAACACGTTTCGTTCGCCCTTCGTTGAATAAAAGAAATTTTTTCAACAATTTTGGTCAAGTCAAAGCAATACAACACTTCGTCAATATCAAGATAATATTCGTGTATAATAATCGCATCACGATAATATCGAGATAATATTAGTGTATAATAACCGCATCGGGATAATATCGACATGATATTCGTGTGTAATAACCGCATAATATCAGGATAATATATGTAGAAATAATGTTCGTGAATAATAATCGGATCAGGATAATATCGAGATAATGTTGGTGTATAATAACCGCATCGGGATAATATCGATATGATATTCGTGTGTAATAACCGTATAATTTCAGGATCATATCGAGATAATATTCGTGTATAATAATCGCCTCAGGATAATATCGAGATAATATTCGTATATAATAATCGCACAATATCATATCGAGGTAATATTCGTGTATAATAATCGACTCATGATAATATCGATATAATATTAGAGTGTAATAACCGCATAATATCAGAATAATATCAAGATAATATTCGTGTATAATAACCACATAATATCAGAATAATATAGAGATAATATTCGTCTATAATGATCGAATCATGATAATATCGAGATAATATTCGTGTATAATAACCACATAATATGAGGATAATATAGAGATAATATTCGTCTATAATGATCGAATCAGGATAATATCGAGATAATATTCGTGTATAATAATCGCATCAGGATAATATCGAGATAATATTCGTCTATAATGATCGAATCAGGATAATATCGAGATAATATTCGTGTATAATAATCGCATCAGGAAAATATCGAGATAATATTCGTGTATAATAACCGCATAATATCAGGATAATATCGAGATAATATTCGTCTATAATGATCGAATCATGATAATATCGAGATAATATTCGTGTATAATAACCACATAATATGAGGATAATATAGAGATAATATTCGTCTATAATGATCGAATCAGGATAATATCGAGATAATATTCGTGTATAATAATCGCATCAGGATAATATCGAGATAATATTCGTGTATAATAACCGCATAATATCAGGATAATATTCGTATATAATAACCGCATAATATCAGTATAATTCGATATAATATTCCTGTATAATAACCACATAATATCAGGATAATATCGAGATAATATCCGTATATCATAACCGCATAATATCAGGATAATATCGAGATAATATTCGTGTATAATAACCACATAATATCAGGATAATATAGAGATAATATTCGTCTATAATGATCGAATCAGGATAATATCGAGATAATATTTGTATATAATAACCGCATAATGTCGTGATAATATCGAGATAATATTCGTGTATAATAATCGCATCAGAATAATATTGAAATAATATTCGTGTATAATAACCGTATCAGGTTAATATCGAGATAATGTTCGTGTATAATAACCGCCCCAGAATAATATCGAGATTATATTCGTGTATAATAATCGCACCACAATAATATCAAGATAATATTCGTCTATAATAATCGCATCAGGATAAAATCGAGATAATATTCGTGTATAATAAACGCATAATATCAGTATAATATCGAGATAATATTCGTGTATAATAACCGCATAATATCAGGATAATATCGAGATAATATTTGTGTATAATAACCGCATAATATCATGATAATATCGCATCAGGACAATATCAAGATTAATAAAATTGTTGTATTACTTGGTCAGTAATTCAACATTGACAAAGTGTTGTTTTGCTTTGACTTCACCAAAATTGTTGAAAAAATTTCTTTTATTTAAGGTTTTGTCACGAATCGTAAACGGTAACACGTTTCGTTCGCCCTTCGTTGAATAAAAGAAATTTTTTCAACAATTTTGGTTACGTCAAAGCAATACAACACTTTGTCAATATCAAGATAATATTTGTGTATAATAATCGCATCAGGATAATATCGAGATAATATTAGTGTGTAATAACCGCATAATATCAGGTAAATATCGAGATAATATTCGTGTATAATAACCGCATAATATCAGGATAATATCGAGATAAAATTCGTGTATAATAACCGGATAATATCATGATAATATCGCATCAGAACAATATCAAGATTAATAAAATTGTTGTATTACTTGGTCAGTAATTCAACATTGACAAAGTGTTGTATTGCTTTGGATTTATCAAAATTGTTGAAAAAATTTCTTTTATTCAAGGTTTTGTCACGAATCGTAAACGGTAACACGTTTCGTTCGCCCTTCGTTGAATAAAAGAAATTTTTTCAACAATTTTGGTCAAGTCAAAGCAATACAACACTTTGTCAATATCAAGATAATATTCGTGTATAATAATCGCATCGGGATAATATCGATATGATATTCGTGTGTAATAACCGCATAATATCAGGTAAATATCGAGATAATATTCGTGTATAATAACCGCATAATATCATGATAATATCGCATCAGGACAATATCAAGATTAATAAAATTGTTGTATTACTTGGTCAGTAATTCAACATTGACAAAGTGTTGTATTGACCAAAATTGTTGAAAAAATTTCTTTTATTCAAGGTTTCGTCACGAATTGTAAACGGTAACTCGTTTCGTTCGCCCTTCGTTGAATAAAAGAATTTTTTCAACAATTTTGGTCAAGTCAAAGCAATACAACACATTGTCAATATCAAGATAATATTCGTGTATAATAATCGCATCAGGATAATATCGAGATAATATTCGTGTATAATAACCGCATAATATCATGATAATATCGCATCAGAACAATATCAAGATTAATAAAATTGTTGTATTACTTGGTCAGTAATTCAACATTGACAAAGTGTTGTATTGACCAAAATTGTTGAAAAAATTTCTTTTATTCAAGGTTTCGTCACGAATTGTAAACGGTAACTCGTTTCGTTCGCCCTTCGTTGAATAAAAGAATTTTTTTCAACAATTTTGGTCAAGTCAAAGCAATACAACACATTGTCAATATCAAGATAATATTCGTGTATAATAATCGCATCAGGATAATATCGAGATAATTTTCGTGTATAATAACCGCAAAATATCAGGAAAATATCAAGATAATATGCGTGTATCATAACCGCACTAGAATAATATCGAGATAATATTCGTGTATAATAACCGCCTGTTATCATGATAATATCGAGATAATATTCGTGTATAATAACCGCATCAGGACAATATCAAGATTAATAAAATTGTTGTATTGCTTGGTCAGTAATTCAACATTGACAAAGTGTTGTATTGCTTTGACTTGACGAAAATTGTTGAAAAATTTTTGTCACGAATCGTAAACGGTAACACGTTTCGTTCGCCCTTCGTTGAATAAAAGAAATTTTTTCAACAATTTTGGTCAAGTCAAAGCAATACAACACTTCGTCAATATCAAGATAATATTCGTGTATAATAACCGCATCGGGATAATATCGATATGATATTCGTGTGTAATAACCGCATAATATCAGGATCATATCGAGATAATATTCGTGTATAATAACCGCATAATATCAGGATAATATTCGTATATAATAACCGCATAATATCAGGATAATATCGAGATAATATTCGTGTATAATAACCACATAATATCAGGATAATATAGAGATAATAATCGTCTATAATGATTGAATCATGATAATATCGAGATAATATTCGTGTATAATAATCGCATCAGGATAATATAGAGATAATATTCGAGTATAATAACCGCATAATATCAAGATAATATCGAGATAATATTCGTGTATAATAACCGCATAATATCAGGATAAATCGAGATAATATTCGTATATAATAACCGCATAATATCGTGATAATATCAAGATAATATTCGTGTATAATAACCGCATCAGGACAATATCAAGATAATATTTGTGTATAATAATCACATAATATCAGGATAATATAGAGATAATGTTGGTCTATAATGATCGAATCAGGATAAAATCGAGATAATATTCGTGTATAATAAACGCATAATATCAGTATAATATTCGTGTATAATAACAGGATAATATCATGATGACAAGCTTTGATTTTATTAATATATTCTATATACATTTATAGATAATAAATTTCATTCAAATTTTTCGACTGTGGTAATGTTCCCATGATAATATCGCATCAGGACAATATCAAGATTAATAAAATTGTTGTATTACTTGGTCAGTAATTCAACATTGACAAAGTGTTGTATTGCTTTGGATTGACCAAAATTGTTGAAAAAATTTCTTTTATTCAAAATTTCGTCACGAATTGTAAACGGTAACTCGTATTGTTCGCCCTTCGTTGAATTAAAGAATTTTTTTCAACAATTTTGGTCAAGTCAAAGCAATACAACACTTTGTCAATATCAAGATAATATTCGTGTATAATAACCGCATAATATCAGGATAATATAGAGATAATGTTCGTGTATAATAATCGGATCAGGATAATATCGAGATAATGTTCGTGTATAGTAACCGCATCGGGATAATATCGACATGATATTCGTGTGTAATAACCGCATAATATCAGGATAATATAGAGATAATGTTCGTGTATAATAATCGGATCAGGGTAATATCAAGATAATATTCGTGTATAATAACCGGATAATATCATGACAATATCGCATCAGGACAATATCAAGATTAATAAAATTGTTGTATTACTTGGTCAGTAATTCAACATTGACAAAATGTTGTATTGCTTCGGATTGACCAAAATTGTTTAAAAAATTTCTTTGTTAATATCAAGATAATATTCGTGTGTAATAACCGCATAATAACAGGATAATATAGAGATAATGTTCGTGTATAATAATTGGATCAGGATAATATCGAGATAATATTCGTGTATAATAACCGCATAATATCAGGATAATATCGAGATAATATTCGTGTATAATAACCGCCACAGGACAATGTCAAGATTAATAAAACGAAGTGACTATTTACAGGCGCCTGCGAATAGTCTTTACATTCTAGAAAATGCTATTCGTAGGCGCCGGCGAATAGTCAAATTAGTATTGAAAATGCTATTCGCAGGCGCCGGCGAATAGTCAAATTAGTATTGAAAATACTATTCGCAGGCGCTGGCGAATAGTCAAAGTATTATTGAAAATGCTATTCGCAGGCGCCGGCGAATAGTCACAGTATTATTGAAAATGTTATTCGCAGGCACCATCACATCGTAGTTCATAGAAACAATTGCTGCGAGATTGGTTATGAGCGCAAATGATAGGGGGTGGTGAACTGATGTCATTATAGAACCAATCAGCCGACGCGGACCACCTTCACTAGCAAGCTATTTACTATTTAATAAAATATTTTTCGTAGAAATGCCCATTGACCATTTTTCGAACGACCGTACGTGGGTGCAACTCATTGGTGAACAAACGAGCCCGCAGGCAACTTTCACTGATCTAAAACAAATATTTTTAATATAAATGCACATATATCCAGATGTAATTAGAATTTTCGGTATTTTTATCGTTGCGCTTTAGCAACGAACTATAGCAGTACGTATGAGGAAAGTCTTCTAATGTGCGAAATTCTGAGTGTTAAGATGTAAATTTGGAATGTAGAGTGATTTTGAAGGTGAAATTTGAAATGAAAAATTGGTGCCAGGGTTTCTAAAAAATTCTAACAATAGACCGTGTGAAGTATAATAGTCATTTGTGTAACTGTTTTGGACGATTGATTTTAGGCAATTTCGCGGATTGTAGGCCGAACGAAGTGAGGGCTACATGCGACAGTGCCTTATATCAACCGTCCCAAACAGGTACACATGTGAATATTCATGCAAAGAGCCAAAAATCCAAGAAAATTTGAAAAATTTCCCCCATTTTCGTCCCGAAGCATGAAAATAACTTATTTTTAATTGATGTAGATTATTATTCTGCAGAACAAAAGTGTGAACAGAAAATCTGAAAGATGTCTTCTTGATTTTATATTTCACTTTAAAATCTGTAATCTGAATAAGCCTAAAATGATATCTCGATACATTCTAATTTATTCTAATTGGATTCTTACTAAGATTCTAATAAGTGGGATGGCAATAATATTTTTCAATAATTTCTATACAAAATGTTTAACATTTTTTTCAATGGTTTTCATGGTAAATCTTCTTTTTATTGAAATATGAAACTTTTTTCTCAAAATCGCACACGGTCTATTGTATTTTCCTTGTACAAAATAGCCACAATGCGGCTACTAAAACAACTGGATTTACTTGGACATAATGGTCACAAAGCACTGTAGCTGTTGAAGCGATTGGATTTTCCTGATACAGAATTTCCACAAAGTGGCTATCAAAAGAAATGGATTTTCCTTGTACAGACATCACGGCACTATGGCAAATAAAACAACTGGATTTCCTTATACAGACAGAATTACTACAAAGTATTGTAGCTATCAAAATGGCTTCTATTTCCTTGTACAGAATGGCCACAAAGTCTGACCTGATGTGAAATTTTTTAGCCTAAACTGAATTTACTGAAATCTTAAAATCTGAATTTTTAGGAAAGTTTCAATTAAAATTTTTAGTTAAACAGATCACTTTAGATTTTAGCTCAAACTGAATCTGAAAAATCCGATCTAAAATTATCAGATTCGGAACAAATTCAGTTGACTGATTTAATATCGACGTGTGGAGTTTTTTATTTATACGTTCTTTAACAAAATTAGTTTACAAATAATGTATTTCATTTAAATCCTTTGAATGTGGTAATGTTCCTAAAATGGACGCAACATTGCCACGTTGAATAACCAACCCTAATCTTTGAATTAGGTAGTTCGTCGCTCGTTTTTCATGTGTTTTTTCCGTAATTCTGCTGCCAATTTTTTTAATTAAATCTAAACCGCATTTGCCAATCACGCCAGAGGTTTCCGTTGCAATCGGAACGAATATCCACTTTTTTCAGATCAGATCAATCCAGAAACAATCTGTTTCAAGTCTTATCAGTCAAGCCAGATGAGACGTGAGCACATGTCATCACATTTAGACTCATATGAAAAATTATTTTTAATTAATCGGTCAGGCGTGGTCAAGGAAGGTGACCCGCGGGCTGTTTCGTTCAACAATGATTTCAGCTCCCGACCATGTATCATTTGCACTTACAACCGATCACAAAAGAACTGCTTATATTACTGTATTCTTGCCATAAACGATTATGTGAGAATAGCTTCATTATTATAAAGACGCTATTCGCAGGCACACAAGTATCGAATGGCCAAGAATACTAGATGTGATGGCGCCGCGCCATCACATCTAGTATTCTTGGCCATTCGATACTTGTGTGCCTGCGAATAGCGTCTTTATAATAATGAAGCTATTCGCCGGCGCCTGCGAATAGCATTTTCAATAATAATGGAGCTATTCGCCGGCGCCTGCAAATAGCATTTTCAATAATAATGTGACTATTCGCCGGCGCCTGCGAATAGCATTTTCAATAATACTTTGTCTATTCGCCGGCGCCTGCGAATAGCATTTTCAGTAATACTTTAACTATTCGCAGGCGCCTGCGAATAGCACTTTCTAGAATGTAAAGACTATTCGCAGGCGCCTGCGAATAGCATCTATCTTAATAAAATTGTTGTATTGCTTGGTCAGTAATTCAACATTGACAAAGTGTTGTATTGCTTTGACTTGACCAAAATTGTTGAAAAAATTTCGTCACGAATCGTATTGTAAACGGATCGTAAACGGTAACACGTTTCGTTCGCCCTTCGTTGAATAAAAGAAGATGGAGGTATTGTTCCCATAATTGACGCCGCATTATCGAGATAATATTCGTCTATAATAATCGCATCAGGATAATATCGAGATAATATTCGTGTATAATAACCACATAATATCAGGATAATATCGAGATAATTTTCGTGTATAATAATCGCATCAGAATAATATCGAGATAATATTCGTGTATAATAACCGCATCAGGTTAATATCGAGATAATATTCGTGTATAATAACCGCATAATATCGAAATAATATTCGTGTATAATAACCGCATAATATCAGGATAATATCGAGATAATATTCGTATATAATAACCGCATAATGTCGTGATAATATCAAGATAATATTGGTGTATAATAACCGCATCAGGACAATATCAAGATAATATTTGTGTATAATAATCACATAATATCAGTATAATATAGAGATAATGTTGGTCTATAATGATCGAATCAGGATAATATCGAGATAATATTCGTGTACAATAATCGCATCAGGATAATATAGAGATAATAATCGTCTATAATGATCGAATCAGGATAATATCGAGATAGTGTATAATAATCGAATCAGGATAATATCGAGATAATATTCGTGCATAATAATCGCATCAGGATAATATCGAGATAATATTCGTGTATAATAACCACATAATATCAGGATAATATAGAGATAATATTCGTCTATATTGATCGAATCAGGATAATATCGAGATAATATTCGTGTATAATAATCGCATCAGGACAATATCGAGATAATATTCGTGTATAATAACCACATAATATCAGGATAATATAGAGATAATATTCGTCTATATTGATCGAATCAGGATAATATCGAGATAATATTCGTCTATAATAATCGAATCAGGATAATATCGAGATAATATTCGTATATAATAACCGCATAATATCGTGATAATATCAAGATAATATTCGTGTATAATTACCGCATCAGGACAATATCAAGATAATATTTTTGTATAATAATCGCATCAAAATAATATCGAGATAATGTTCGTGTATAAAAACCGCCCCAGAATAATATCGAGATTTGTTGTAAAAGATTTATTTTCGATTTACATAATTGTTTTTATAAATAAAATATTTCTTTTAAATTCTTGAATGGAGGTATTGTTCCCATAATTGACGCCGCATTATCGAGATAATATTCGTGTATAATAACCGCACCAAGACAATACCAGGATAATATTAGTGTATAATAATCGCATCAGGATAATAGCGAGATAATATTCGTGTATAATAACCGCATAATATCAGGATAATATCGAGATAATATTCGTATATAATAATCGCATCAGAATAATATCGAGATAATATTCGTGTATAATAACCGCATCAGGTTAATATCGAGATAATGTTCGTGTATAATAACCGCCCCAGAATAATATCGAGATAATATTCGTGTATAATAATCGCACCAGAATAATATCAAGATAATATTCGTGTATAATAATCGCATCAGGATAAAATCGAGATAATATTCGTGTATAATAAACGCATAATATCAGTATAATATCGAGATAATATTCGTGATAATATCGAGATAATATTAGTGTATAATAACCGGATAATATCATGATAATATCGCATCAGGACAATATCAAGATTAATAAAATTGTTGTATTACTTGGTCAGTAATTCAACATTGACAAAGTGTTGTATTGCTTTGGATTGACCAAAATTGTTGAAAAAATTTCTTATATTCAAGGTTTCGTTGAATAAAAGAAATTTTTTCAACAATTTTGGTCAAGTCAAAGCAATACAACACTTTGTCAATATCAAGATAATATTCGTGTATAATAACCGCATAATATCAGGATAATATAGAGATAATGTTCGTGTATAATAATCGGATCAGGATAATATCGAGATAATGTTCGTGTATAATAACCGCATCGGGATAATATCGATATGATATTCGTGTGTAATAACCGCATAATATCAGGATGATATAGAGATAATGTTCGAGTATAATAATCGGATCAGGATAATATCGAGATAATATTCGTGTATAATAACCGGATAATATCATGACAATATCGTAAACGGTAACACGTTTCGTTCGCCCTTCGTTGAATAAACGAAATTTTTTCAACAATTTTGGTCAAGTCAAAGCAATGCAACACTTTGTCAATATCAAGATAATATTCGTGTGTAATAACCGCATAATATCAGGATACGTGAGCAGACAACGAACACTCAATGACGGATTACCTCAGGGGGCGGTTCTCTCGTGCCTAATGTTTCTCTTGTACATCGGCGACGTTCCTGTGACACATTCAAGAAAATTCATTTTTGCCGATGACTTCGGACTTGCTATTCAAGCTAAAACGTTTTTGGAACTTGAAATTGCTCTCACATGCAATTTGGACATATTGGGCAAGTACTTTGCCAAATGGAGACTTCGCCCGAATCCTGGTAAGACGACAGTTTCAGCATTCCACTTGTGTAATAAACATGCCCAGCGACACACGAGTTTTTCCCCAAATACTTGGGTGTTACATTGGATCGAACACTGACGTTTAATCGAGAATCAACCTTCTGCACAAACTGGCTGGAACGACATGGGGTGCCGATGCCAATGTGCTTAAAACAACAGCGCTCGCACTTGTTTTTTCAGTGGCAGAATTCAGTGCACCAACTAAACAAAGTTATGCGTATCATCACTGGCACAGTGTCCTCCACACCGATCGAATGGCTAAGTGTTTTGGCCAACATAGAACCACCGGAAATTAGAAGATTCAAAGCTTTCGCAAGACAATGGGAAAAGCAATCGAATATGGACGAACTACCTATTCACATTGACCTGAACGACTTACCACAAAGTCGGCTGACATCGCAAAAACCATCTTGGTCAACGTTCAACAACATCCCCAACCCGTATCGACCGGACAACGAATGGAAGAATCTTTGGCATCGGGCGTGTGTGCGAAACAGCGAACTGGTTAACGATCCAACGTTAAGGCCAGCTGGTTTCGACATTCCACGGAAAGCATGGGTACGACTGAATCGGATCCGCTCAGGACACGGAAATTGTGCTCATTTCATGTTTTTGTGGAACTTGAAAGACTCAACTTGTTGTGATTGTGGTGAAACGGATCAAACGATGCTGCATATTGTGAACGATTGTCCCATCAGAAAGTTTGTTGGTGGTATTGAAGGCAGGGCCTATTTTTTAGAAAACGATTTCTAAAATTTTCTAAAAATTCTAGAATTTTCTAAAATTTTCTAAAATTTTCTAAAATTTTCTAAAAATTCTAGAAATTTCTAGAATTTTCTAAAGATTTCTAAAAATTCTATAAATTTCTAAATTTTTCTAAAATTTTCATTGACAGCAAATTAGTACTAACTCATGTTGCAAACACTTCTTTCGAAGCCCTCAGCATGTAAAATCCATTACATAACTCGGTATAAAAATGAAAAGTCTCGTTTTCGTGTGTTTATTGACCTCGGCTTCGCCTCGGATGAAAAAAATTCACACGAAAACTCTACTTTTTATCCCTAGTTATGTAATATATATTACTGCCATTTGAGGGGAACATCGAGGCTTACTGAGATTTCCCCTTAAATGTCAGTAAGATGTTTTATCGTGTAAGCGAAAACGAGACAAAAAAAATAGGGGAATGACATGTTTGACACATCACAGAAGAATAATTTTCGTTTACACATCCTAGTTGAATAATTTTGAGGGAAAACAAAGCGCGTACACGATAATAGTACATTACTATACCAGTGAAGTAATTTGATATCTCGTATCCAGATGAGTAAAAGTATCCGAGTGCTTCAGCCCGAGGTACGTTTACTCATCGTGATACGAGATATCAAATTATTTCACGTGTAAAGTATGACGTTTTACTTTACGAGCGAGGAAAAGGGTCTTCACTAGTGAGGGAATGGCCATATTACCTCACTAGTAAAGTAAAATACTATTATATGCTTTTGTTTTCTCTAGGGTCGAAAGTAAGTGGCTTATTAAAACAAGAAATTTGGTAAGTGCCTTCAAAAGCATGTAAAATCCATTACATAACCCGGGATAAAAGTTATCCCTTGTTTTGTAAATAACTATTTTTTGTTTTCATGTTAAAAATTTAATTATACAGTCAGAAACAGTCTGTATACGGCTTTATCACTATCACGCGTGTGCGTAGCTTCAATCGTGTAAACAAGTATTAACAGTTTCGATTGTATGTGTAAATCAGCTGAAAAAAAGCTGAAGCAAATTCATGCTGAAATTTCTCTGTCTTTGACTGTATTATTAATAATTTTCTTTTTCGCTGTTTGGCATCGGAAAAACTTCATTGTACCACTCCTGCTTTTCGACTTGACTGCCTGAATGGGGACATCTCTCCTTTTCCCAATTCAAATTCTCAACATCGAGTAATGACCGTTATTCACTCACTACGATTTTTTCTTCCACTGATTTTATTAAGGTAAATATTGGAGATTTGACCTAATTTAACAAATCTCCACTTTGAACTTCAATTTCTCTGCGATTTTGGAACTATCTTATTATAAGAAACCACTTTTATTTTAAAGATTTATCTTTTGTTTACTTAATTAACGATTTCGTCTAACAAAGTTAATTAGTTATTAAAAATACAGAGGTGTCCCATGTGAATCGTAAGTGGTCCAAATTTCATGTAAATTCAATGAATCGAGATTTATCCCATGTTTAAAAATATCATAGGACTATCACGGTTTATGGTATCGTGAGTTGACTGTTGATTTTTTCTTCATACATACGGTCAACTCAATATTCATTTTTGGGTAGGTATTCTCCATTATTTATATTTCATGTTGTTGTTGCACACTGCACAGAAGGATAAGAAACATTTTCAGTAAAATTTATTTCATTTAGTAAAATGTTTTTCAACGATTTCCGTCACTCAATTTCAATTTAAGTTTAGTGCTGTCGGGTGTAGCAACTGAAAATAGGCAGACCTATACTGTCCTGTGACCACCATCACACTCGTAATTCGAAACAGCAACTTCGCTTCAAGTCAAATCACTAAACGTGAGCCTTGTTGGGTAAGGGAAAAGCATACAAGCTCTGTCAGATTCGAAGTTTTTGCCTGCTCCAATTTTAGTTATTTTAGTTTGTAGGCATTTCACTAGCTAGAAGCGACATGAAAGTAAAATTAAAGACCGTGGCCGTCGTACCATTGCGTAGCATCCTTTCTATCTATTCTGTTCAAGAATATAAAAGTGATTCTTAAGAATATTTCTTATCAATATTTAAGAACAAGTCGGCCAAATTACAATAAAAATAAAATGCAAAATATAACCCACGTTATCAACCATTTGTTTTCAGACGTTTTCTCGAAATTTTCTTTAATTTTCTACATCTTTTCTAAAATTTCTAGAATTATCTACATTTTTCTAAAAATTCTAAAATTTTCTAAAATTTTCTAGAATTTTCTAAAAATTCTAAAATTTTCTACAATTTTCTAAAAATTCTAGAAATTCTTTAAAATATTCTAAAAAATAGGCCCTGATTGAAGGGCTTAATCGTTTGGACGAAGGGGCTATCGAGTGGCTTTTGAACCTTGATTTAGACCTATGCTTTTGATTTTGATTTTTGTTTTACGTGTTAAATGTTCGATTTATATATTTTTGCTGATTTATGTGATTGATAAAACCATACGATAAATAAATCAGGATAATATAGAGATAATGTTCGTGTATAATAATCGGATCAGGATAATATCGAGATAATTTTTTATGCATGAAGATTGCAAGTTACTTGACAATGAAATTGAAATTTGGAAATAAAATTTTTGTTTTACGCGCCCTGACGAGATTTGAACCCCAGACCTCTTGCGTATGAAGCAAGCGTTCTACGTATCAAAGCACATGACTTGCAATCTTCATGCATAAAAAATTATTTCAATGTTTGGAACACCACCGAAGGAATACAACATTCAAAATAAAAAATATCGAGATAATATTCGTGTATAACAACCGCATAATATCAGGATAATATCGAGATAATATTCGTGTATAATAACCGGATAATATCATGATAATATCGCATCAGGACAATATCAAGATTAATAAAATTGTTGTATTGCTTGGTCAGTAATTCAACATTGACAAAGTGTTGTATTGCTTTAGATTGACCAAAATTGTTGAAAAAGTTATTTTATTCAAGGTTTCGTCACGAATTGTAAACTGTAACCGCATCGGGATAATTACGATATGATATTCGTGTGTAATAACCGCATAATATCAGGATAATATAGAGATAATGTTCGTGTATAATAATCGGATCAGGATAATATCAAGATAATATTCGTGTATAATAATCGCATAAAATCAGGATAATATCAAGATAATATTTGTATATAATAACCACCAGTTAGCGACTTTCAACTGTTATTTCTCCGAGAGCAGATGACCGAAAGAAATATTTTTACACAGTAGATCTAAGAATTGTTCCCTCTGTCGATCTCCATTAAAATATGCGCTCAGGCTGCATCTGACTGCTTGTGGTAGTCGCATCCACTGGTTCTCAGAAACGGCACAGGGGTTATAAATATGAAAAAAAAATGTTGGTGGTCGGCGGTCCCTATTTAATCTCGTTTCAAACCAACCGTGTACTGCATCAGGATAATATCGAGACAATATCCGTTTAAAATAACCGCATAATATCAGGATAAGATCTAGATAATATTCGTGTTAGTGATATTTCACTGTTTAAAACTAAGTTTCAAAATTATAAATCTAAAGAGTAAATCAAATTTTTAAGTTGGCTGTGTGATATTAATCAAAACGTTACAACTTATTCGAATCATGGAAAGCAAACACGACAAACGCAAGGAATATTCTTCAGTACATGTTTTGAAGAAATGCTATTCCCTGCCGATCCTTCAAAAGGAGAACGAAAAACTAAAAAATGATTTGAAGCTTTTGCAAGCTGACCGGGATGAAAAGTAAAAAAAAATATTTCTACGTAGTTAAATGTAACACTCTTTCGCCATCATAGGGACGTCCTTCTAACCGAAAGCCTGCAGAAAATGGATCTACTTGAGAAGCAAAATCATGATCTGGAAGCAGTCGTAACCGCAAGCAAAAAGAAGTACTTCGGTTTTTATTTCGTGATGTCATTATACTTTCAAATGGCATGTACTTTTAGAGTCGTAATGAAAGACGCTTCAACTGGTGTAGCAATGGGTCGACCGGGAATGAAAGATGCCACCACTTTCGTGAAGATAATAAAGAAGAACGTCTCGACATCGACGTCAGCGTATAGTGGAAATCAGGTCGAAAAGGAAAATAAAGGTCCAGATGAGGCTCTTCTTTTAACGGAAAGCCTCCAAAAAATGGATCTACTTGAGAAGCAAAATCATGTTCTAGAAGCAGTCGAAGCCGCCAGCAAAGAGAAGTACTTCGGTTTTTATTTCGTGATGCCGTTATACTTTCAATTGACGTGTGCCTTTAGAGTCGTAATAAAAGATGCTTCAACTTGTGTTGCAATTGCTCAACCCGCAATGAATGCCACCACTTTCGTGAAGATACGAAAGAAGAACGTGTCAACATCGACATCAGCAGATAGTGAACCTCAGGTGGAACAGGAAGATGAAGGTCCAGATGAGGCTCGATGCAAGCCCATTCAATTCGATGTAACAGAGCTGCCATACGAAGAAGTCTTTGGCATAGAGTGTTTTGACATGGACATGGCGGATCCACAACTTTCGTTGTTTATGGTAGGTTTCGTTACAGATAAATTTATGTTATCATTTGGCTGCAAATAGTAAAACTTTTGGTAGTTCTTATCATAATGAGCAATGCACCAACATTACATAGCTACATGTTTCCAATTCACAACCGATTTTTGTTGTTCTGAATTTATCTGAATGACCCGTAATGATCCGAAAGTAATATTTGAACAATTGTGATGTAATGTGGGCTTGTGGACGTGTAATTTGAATTAGCTAGATTTATGGTCATATCTCCAACCAACTTTACTACCTTAAGTATAGTTGGACTCAAAAGATCGTTTCACTTTTATGAATTTGCTCTAGCTGGTAGTTTCCGTGTATTCATTCACAAAAAGGAAACAACCTGCTGAAGACTACAGCAACATAAATGGAGCGATTGTTATCTGCCCGACTGTAATCATTTTCAATTTTTTTGGTTAAACTTATCATCAACATCAAACGTTTTTTGAACTCTTTTCAAGAATGAACATTTTCATAAAATTGGAGGTGTAAACGTCAGCAAGAAGGTTAACAATATCCTGAACTGCATTGCGACGAAACAATTGCTAAAAAAATTCGTGTGGGACAAAACTGCGTCGAACAGTTTTCAAAATCTCAAGAACATAGTTAATTGCATTCACTCTGTGGTATGTTCGAGAGAGACTACTCAAGTGGATGTCAACAGAATTATAAAAAATGCAATCAAGAATGCAAGAGCCACCAAATAAATCAATCTAAGCTTAGATAGCTCTGCAGCTGGAGGTATTTTTTGCTTAAATGTGTTTTTTTTATTCTGTTTTGATTTCTTCCTGTTTTCGATTCCGTTTGTTCTAATTTCTTTTTGTTTCAAATAAAAAAAAAAGAAACACGCGTCTATTTCTAAGGACATTTCACAAGTGGAATAGGCATCTCAAAACCATAACGTTAAAAACATCTAATGTGCTATGGTACCGGAGATCTGGAAGCTTTCCTAGAAAACCAGAATCATAACTCTTGGTAATATTTGATAATTAAATAGGATATGGTCTGGGACCATAATACCGAAATATGTGGTTCCGAGAGGAATTATGAAATGTTTTGAAAAATGTTAAAGAGACAGAGTGTATTATCAAGTTGTTGAAAGACCGAATATCAAATTTTAAATACTAAATGCCAGAGACACGTGTAAAGCTTGCGGTCCGAGTGAAACGTAGGGCGGTAATTCACACGAGTCTCGAAACTTTATTGGAATATTAGACAAATGTGAATGTGGGCAGCAAGAGCAAACTTCACACGAGTAATTTTTTTAGAATATTAGAAAACTGCAGCGACTGTGAAGTTTGCGACCCGAGCGAAACTATAATATTAAATATCCACTGTTAAAACGTTACCGTTAGCTTTACAGTTGAACTAACAGTTAGCGGCCGTTTTGTATGTGAACATTTACACTAAATAACGATAAATTTTTTGAGATAACTCATGTGCAGGTGAGTCGCATATCATCTAACGTGGGATTCCACCAGCTCTAACAAGCTTCTGACAAAATCCTTTTGCAAGTACTAAATATATTTTTTTCGTTTCACAAAGTATACCAAGCACTTTATCAGACATAAAACTTATTATATTTCTCAAAAAAAGAATTATTCATAAAAGATGACTAAAAATGTAAAACAAGAAACTAACGCGGCACATGATACGTGATACCGCGATTTTTACTCAAAATTATAAGTTGTCGTAGAGGAAAATCGCAATCTCACTATTTAATTTATTTTGGTTCTCGACGGTACCAAAAAAATTTCAAAAAACCAATTTAGCATAGAATAGACCTACCAACATAACTAATACCGCTCAGCTTCTTCCTCTATTTGGTGAGCGGTGTTGAGCCAATAGTCGATAGTCCAAGCTAAATAAAAATAACGTAAAATATCACAAAGGAGTATTTTTCTTTCACTTCTACGTAAAAATTTGCATCACAGACAGTTTTGCTTCTAGCATGAACATAAGAAATATTGGAAGGCTTACGCAACCATGTTAGGCCTTGTGTTTATTTCGCAAAGATAGGTGCCGTGATTTCTTGATGTGAATAAAAACACTCAATACACGCATACATGTTTGAAAGCAATTGACAACTCTTAAAAATTGTTCCACATTCTCATGTTAAGAGTGAATTCGCCAAAAATTCGAACAGTCGGGATTGAAGACAAATGTCCTCTTTTTCAAAATTCAAAAATGGGAACCCTAGTAATAACCAAATTTCTACCATTTAAAAAAATGTCTTTAAACATGGTAAGGGGACATTCAAAAACGACGTCCGCTTTTTTCCGATATTTTTTTCCCTACCGAATATGTCCAATTTTCGATAAAATAGCTATTGTAAAATATTTATAAAGCATAAAAATATAAAGGAAATTTGATTTCCCTACATCTTGAGTAGAGTCATATGATAACCCGTATGTCATTAATTACGTTACTTTTAACCATTTTGTTATACATTATAAACTGGGCATTATACTACGAGATATTTTGATGTGAATGTTGTTAATTTGAGTCGGATCGTCACACCCTATCGCATACACACACACACACATCGACGAAAGTATTATTATATGGGATGATCACTTTTTAAGAGCTTCCAAAATAAATAGTGATGGCCCAAATATTTTATTCTCAAATATACTTAAACTTTGCTCAAAATTTCACAAAATTCGCATCCATTTTTAGGACAGAAATTGGCCCTTGCCAAAGAAACTGATTGGCAAAAATATTCATCCAATTTTCATACAAAACTACATTTAAAAATTGACGATAAAATTGTTTTTTTTTTTCAATTTCTTTATTTACATGCCAAGAAAAGGTAGTCAGGCTAAGCCGTCATTCCAACCTGTAAAAACCTGGATCTTTTCAATGTACAGGTTTTTGGATAATATAATTCATTTATAATAATAATAATAATAATAATAATAAACTGAAATTAATATTCAGAAAAGCTAAAAAAAACATATTTTATGAACAAATTGTCTTCTAAAAACGTTTGCATCTAAACAGATTTTTGTTTTGAATAAAATGAATTTTTACTGGATATTGATGTTCCAGTAAATATTCATTTACATTCACAATGGTCATTTCTTCTTGTAGCGAATCCATGTGTACCATGTAACAGTTGTAATGATGTTCGTACGTAACTTTTGTATACTTCTTGCATACAACCCATATTTTATCAATATCATTAACTTCTGTACATAATACGTCGACCATTTCAAAAATGCTGGGTTCACTGTTGAAGAAATTTGGCAACCACAGCTCTTTTGTAAAGACAATTCCATTCACTGTCATTTTATCAGCGAAGAAGCACTCTCCTAACAGTGACTCGTTCAGGGGCGGTAGCATTTCGTAATATACCTATTGGATATATAATATGTTTTGTTAGGACTTTTGAAATCACCAACAATTTTGAACGTCATTTTAAAAACGAAGTGATAAAGCATCATTGCATACCCTTTGATCAGTAAATAACTATTCTGTGAGCTACAATTTTTCTAATTTTAGATACTTAGAAAACAATGAAATAAAAATTAAACTAAATTCACCTTATCCCTTAACAAATTATTTGTGAACTTAGTTGTCACAATTCGGTCTTCTAATCCCTCACGTCGAAGCAAACGAGATGCGAATTGAAACTGCGCTTTTAATGCCAATGAATAAGAAAGGTTCTTTCGGCTGTTTGTATTTTTCGCATAGCTTTTCATTTCTTTATGCTTCCCTTCGTACCTACGATAATTACATTGAAATTAAAATTGTGTTGTATATAAAAAAAACTCAAAAATACTCCAGTAAGAGAAATAGTTTTTTTTACTCAAAACGTGAGTAAACTTCACAGCACCAATACAAAACGTTACTTCAAGTTTTTGAGTAAAATATCTTACTTGGACAACTGATGGAAATGGCACTTCTTGTGTGGTTTTTTTCCAACATTTGTCTCATTGTTAAGTAATATTACTGGCTGTAGTACCCTAGGGAAATGATTCATTTCTCAAGGGCTCTACGAGAACTTGCACTTTTCTTACAAAAATTTCTCCAGTTACACGAGCCGCACAGGGTTGTGTGGGGTGTCATTAGAAAAGTAATGACACGTACTATTTAATCGAATAATTACTTATTGGTTTTAGAATTAATCCACACTGAAATATGTGCAGTTAAAGTTTTCAACCGAAGACTTACACTGTTCTTACTGAAATTTCTCGAGGTACGTACGTGGTCGTGTGGGTGTCATTTGAAAGGTAATTTTATGTGCTTTTGGGCCAAATATGGTCTTATGTGGTTTGATGCATCTATGATGAAATATGGACACGTCAAAGGGAGTCAAACTTAACGTGTTACAAACGTTGGTAAACGATTAATTTCCTAGTACCTGAGCCTGATCATACCAAAAATGTGTGTTTAAAATCTAACGAGGATACGGATAGCCCCATGAAATATCTTTAAAAAACAAAATACCATGGAATTAGTGTAACCCGAAGGGTACAACTAAAAAGATCCAAGAAAACTGAGATTGAAATAGACTGAGCTCTGAAAGAAAATTTTTAAAAGAGACTCACGAGCACTATTGCAAGTTTAAGAGTACAATGTAGACAAAATACGTATCTACTCTGAATTTTAAATGGAAAAAATGCAAATATACTTATTGTGCGTTTTCTTCTCGCTCGTGATATATGTCATTACCTAATCGTTTGTACGTATCGTAGAGGTCCGAATTCCTCTGTCAGCTCCGGATAATGCGTTCCATTGTGTGCCTTAGGCTGCAGTGTTATTTTGAAAAGATCCATCATCCCTTTGTTAAATTTCTCGTTTTCAGCTCTTAATGCATTTAGATCGGTTTCACCGTATTTCGGTAAATAGCACAAATCAAAGAACTTAATCGTTGTTAGGATGTGGTGCCATACTGGGTCGTCATGAGGAACTCGGTCACCGATCATCAGCGTCAAATGGTGCGCAAAGAAAAACATCTCTGAACATGTCATTTTGAATTTGAACATTTTTATTCTTTCCATTGTTATGGCAACCGGCACGTTTCCCTTTTCCACTTCTCCGAAATCCATGTGTGCCATCTGGTCATTCAAGTACTTCAGATCAAAAAATTTTTTGTCCATAAGTCTGTGAATCGACCTTGACAAACTCGGATGAAGTGTGCCTTCCGTGAGGTCGTGAGCAAGGTCGGCCGAAGAACTGTCCGTCACGTGAAAATAGGGAATTTTATTAAATGGCGAATCTTCATGAATTCCTGTGGCAGTAACATTATCAATGATGACATCTTCATCATAATTTTTTCTGTTCCGCCTGACTGCTTCAGAAGCGTTAGTGTGCGTACGAATTTGTTCATAGTTACTCTGACAGAAGCGACAACAGTGACTTCCATAAAATCCGCCCACATAGGATAGTCTTTGATTTTGTTCTTTATTGTCACCTGCAATTGATAATTTTCAAACGCCAAAAATAGTAGAGATATTAACGGTAAAATCGAGCCGAATATTGGGTAATCACGATTCCCTACTTAGATTTTTCGCCATTCAGGGTCACATCAATTAACTTGAAAAATTCAATTGAATGTTTATTTGATTTAACATTTTAGAACAATTTAAATCCAGTGAGTCACTTTTGAATGTAAGACAGAAAATCTCAGTAAGAACTGTTTTTACAGTTAACCCCAGCCTTTGTGACACAATTTGCTTCAGATGTTTTTCAGCAGATCCAATAATACAACCCAACCTCACTGCTTTATAAGTCTTTATGTTTAATGAGTTTAATAAATAATTATTTATTTATTTTGATTAATCAAACACTATATTGATTTTATACGGTACTCGTCAACCTAACCCCACTTACGTTTTTGTCAAGTTGTCCTTAATCTCAACCGATTTACGTTAACTGCGTGCGAATCGCTAGTTCAATTCATTCGACGTCTGACGTTTGGAACATGAACATGATGTTTACGAGCGCGTGGTAGTGATATAGCCGTAAAAACACGTAGACGACAGTGAGGTTGTGGTGAGTGGACAAGCTGAAAGACAGCTGAAGTAAATTGCGCCACAAATTTGGTTAGAGCTAAGCTTGGGCTAAGTGTATTTCTACTTATTATTTTAATTACCAATGAAAAGTCCACAGACAAAGTAAACTTTGACTTCTTCCCCATTAATATTTAAGTCGATGCCATCCTCAGCCAATTTTGTGAATTTATCAAATATATTATTGAACAATTGTTCGCTGGTAAATATGTTATGATATGATGCTGTAAGGTTATAATAAAACAGTATTATAATTTTTATTAATTCTATAATGGATGTAACTCTGCAGTCTACACACGCAATAGTATAAATACAACAATAACGGAAATGTTGAACTAAAGAAAGAGGCCTCGATTCGCTCGAGCCTGCAAACTTTACATAGTCTCTGCTGTAATCTACTAAGCTCCGGGAAAATGAGTTTTAACGTTCATGGTAACGAAGTAATGATAATCACTCATTTCCCGGGGGTCCAGTGAGTCTAAAAACTACCTGAATTTATTAAATATACCTGGATAAGATTGGGCGATAAACATATTTTCCAGCCTTGATTGGAACTTGTATGGGGCAGTTGGAAAAGAAAAATAATACATTTGATGCTCTCCCATCTTCGCATGAGGACCAAGTGCATTGTTAACCTGAACTCCATCGCCATAAAAATGGAACGGTATAACTACTGCATCGGGTTTATAATTCTTTATTTTTTCTTTCCACAACTTCCCCTTGATAAAATGATCTAAATCCGTTCCTTGTTGAATTTTGATGGTGTTCATTCTAATTTGTTCGTACACGTTCGGCAACTCAAAAAATTTCTTTATTTGAAATTCAATCGGCATAAGGGTTAGTTCACCTGTTAGTTTTGAAAAGTTTAAGAAAAGTTACAATATGAACCAACGTACATGGACTTTTAAAAAAATGTGTACAAAGGTTGAACTGCATCTTAATACTTCGTATTTTAAGATCAAGAAAATAGATTTTGACATGATTTTAGATATTTACGTGTTACGGCATGTTTGATTTTCATTTACATTGCCTAATCACGTAAAGCATTGTACTTACGAGGTTCCAAGTTGTTATTTGACAATTGGGTAATAGAGCTCTCCGCTCCGGGTCGGGCTGTAACACCCCACTTATCAAATACACAAAGTTAGCTTCACTTCACGGAGCCAAAACTTTAGCGTCGTTGCGCCTACACAATAAAATATCTGGTATTGGTACTGCGGTTAACTCTCACACTAAAACCTCGGATCGCTCAGTATTAATGTTCGTTTTACTACACAGTACCAATAAAATACTAATAGGTATCAAACCACGGTGATATGAGAAACGGAAAGTGCCATGTCGACTTGTCATATAAATTAGGCCGAAGCAATTGGACACGGTGTCGAATAGCATACTTTGTGTTGCATAGCTATTCGACACCGGATACGATTAGCCACACAACACCGTGCATGTAACACAGCTGATGCTATTCGACACCCAACATTTACAACCATACAAATGTGTGACTGGTGTGGGCTCACAAATATTTTTATTTATCGGAAACTGTGTTTTAGTTGATTTTTAGTCAATGAAAAGTGATGATGCATGATGAAAAATATTCAGCCCAGTTTCATTATTCAAACATTACCTAAATTAACGAACACTGATCGATCAATCTAAACGAACCATCGAAGTAAGAACATTTAAGACACATGAAAAATCCGCGATAGCAAAACGTTTTCTTGATAATGCACGGCATGAATTGGACAAAGAAAAGTTTAAATTGATAAAAGGTGTGAACCGCGAAAATAGCTTGGACGCCCATGAATCGTTTCACATGCACAAACAAGACAAACTTATGTACATACAACCATTCGAAATTTCAAGTGAATTATACAGTGTAATTTGTTGATTTTGAACCAGTTTTAATTGTTGGCGAATATCTGATAGAAAGATACAATGAACATACTCATACTTACGACGACAATCATCACACCGATTGAAATATTAGTTATTAGCGAATTAGTATAACGACCTCCCTGAGGATGAAACCATCGGTTTTGAAAACGTTCGGAGAGTTAAAGTTTATAATTGTATTTGTATTTTTATTAATATTTTTATGTGCAAGATTACGTGAATTACGTGTCCGTTAATTTAGTTAATGTAAAATCACAGCGTAGAAGTTCAAGGTTTGTAAATGTAAATGGTTTTTAAACCTTAAAATTGTTTTGAAATTTGTTCAATTTGTTATTATTCAAACCTTTAAATATTGTTTCCTTGTCTGTCTCTTCTATAACATAGTCTTCAGTCTCATCGTTTTCATCGCTGTCTACCAATTCACGTGTTCGTTTCGGACCATCTACTACAAGGGCTGCTCCACTTGTTACTTTCTTCTTTTTTGGATTCTTTTTCGAATTCTTTTGTATGTTATCAAATGATTCAAAAATTTCACACTTTTCAACTGGAGCCATGAATTTCAACTCAGATAAAGCCCGCTCCAATTTACATTCACTATGGATATCATCAAATGATGATTCTATAGCTGTTACAAATTGGTTTACTTCGGCTTCCGTACGAGTACGTGCAACGAAAAAATCTTGAATACCTTTGAGTATAACAAATATAAATATTATGAAGATTCGTTTATCTATAAAATCTATTTAAAATCTACAGAACTAATCAAAAAAAAATTAGAAAAAAAGCCACACAAATCAGACATGTATGGTACCGGTACCTGCATTTCTCAAATATTTTTGAACACCCGAAAAATTAGCTTAGAAACTTTAAAAATTCTAAGCTAAGCTAAGTAATGGTAATGAATTATTGATTAATTTCAATCAAATGTAATTTTGCTGAGCACAAAAACATAATTAAAAAAAGAACTACAAGGACAGACTCAATCTATCAATAGTTTCATTCTGTTTAGTTCTTCGAAACGTTCTGTGAATCATGGCCCTACGTTAGTGAAGTGCCGCACGCAAGTCCGTTCACACTGAAAAATTTGACAAAAATGTTTTCCGCAGGACTGAGGAACATACACGAACTTTTTGACTTTTCACCTATGCTCCTACTACCTCCAAAGTATTTTTTTCGTAATCTGGGCGCCCATGCGAGTTCAACGAGCTATCACACGCCTCATACGGTTAAGATTTGGCCGAGATATTGAATTTCAATGCTTTGTAGAAATGCCACTTTTTGACGCAATTTTTTTTTTGTTAAAATTTTCTTCCCAAAATTTTTCTGGTAAGATTTTTGTTGATAAAACTTTTGCGTACTTCCCTCATCAGCTGCCATTTGTGACGCATATATTTTTGCGTGTCGAATCTGTAAGCGTCACTTACACCGATATCAGTTATTTTGTAAGTGGACAACAGGACTTGCGTCACACCTCTACTGTGAGTGGTTTTGGGCGAAACCGATATACTATAAATCGATACTCCTGTCAATACTTCAAAGCTTCATTTTCTGAAACAGGTCTGGTTTTACATTTGTCTATTTCAGTTTTTGTTTAGAGTTGAGCCCTAGACTCGAATTTCATCACATTTGCCACATTTCTTCGGTCAATCCCCGTTTTAATGACTCTAGAAACTGATTGTAGCGGAGATGTTAAAAAAGCCGTTTCTACCGCACATTGGTATAACGAATCTCAAATTTGTTTGTTACACCTAGATGTGCATTGAAACCACATAGAAAAGTTGTTTTTGTAAGGAAATATGACTCACGAAAGTGGGCAATATCATGTTTTTTCGTCAATTGCGATATGTGACTGGCAAATGTACATAAGTAAACAACTTGACTATGTCGTTTCAACGCACATCTGGGCACATTTAGGTGTAACATAAACTAATGTGAGATTCATTTGGTCAAATGTCCGGGAGTTGCGGGAATCATTAATAATTTGTATAGTGGCTCGTCATTAACGATAGGTACAATTCCACATTTAAAAAAAGTGAAAATCGAACTTCCGAAGAATGTTCTGTTCAGTAAATGGATAATATGAATAAACTCGATAGAAATTATTAACGATTTCCGCAACTCCCCGGTGCCAGTGGCAAATGTACTCTTTGAAGGTCATATGACTCAAAACTTTTTGACATATGTAAAACAAATTTGAAACACATTTGATTCATATTTTTCACATCTTTAAATTTTAAGTGTAATTACACTAGCGGAATTTTGAAAACAGACACATTTTATGTTGCTTGGTTTACTGGTTTTTTGTGAATTTCGCATGTGTTTTTATGTGTGAGAAATGAGAAACTCAAGTAAAACGTAGAAACAGAAAATGTGTGTGTTTTCAAAATTCCATGTGTGTACGTTCTAGAGGCATAGAATAAAGAACTAAACAACAAAATGTGGTAAATGTGACGAATTTAAAGTCTAGGTCCCTGAAAACGCAAACAAATCTGATAAATTTCAACCAATTTTTTTCTCTAGAAAGATTTATATTGGAACTTAACCTCATTAATTCCATTCATAAACAAACATATTTTTTCAAATAGGTTGAGAATCAATCCAGTTATAGTGTTGAGGAAGATCAAAAAAGGCTACTTTTTAGAACTATTCCGAGATCGTTGAACGGATACCAACTATTTTCGAATCTGACCTCAAAATTTCAATCCTTCATCAAATAAAAAAGTTTTTGAAAATTAGATGAGATTTACTCAAGTTGTTGTGTTAACAAACTTACTTTTTGATCTCATTTACATACCTTTATCTACTGCGACTTAAAAATATTCACAATTGTCGTGCGCAAATCCATGTAATACAACATAAGGTTATGTGTAGAAGGATTCTGTGCTTGGTTTATGTGGTTTTGCTTGACACTTATGAATATTTTTACTAGCAATAGAAAAAATCTTTTTGCTAACACGTTAGTAAATGTAGTTTCGCGCACACGATGTGTGGCCGATACGAGTCAAGGGAATAACTGATATCGCTGTGGGTGAAGGATTCCGCGTCATGATGGCAACGTCGGTATTCGCTTCATCTATATGACTGTACAGATTTAAGGTTGCACTGTCGCCGCTAGTCCTAGCGAAAACTTGAAAAAGCTTGCTAGAAGCGACTAGCGGTCGCTAAAATGTAGGTAGCTAAATGTTCTTCGCTAGTTGAATTCGCTAAAAATTAGTTTAGAAATAGAAAAATAATTTGCTTCATTTAAAAAAAATTAAGTTTAGGTTTAGATTCATAAAATTTTTATAGTAAGGAGAGACCGAGAGTTACCGTAGCGAAAACCTGACCGTGAGTTGCTCGTGAAAATTAACATGCAAAGAAAATACTAGCACAATTATCGGTTCTTACGAACCTTAAGTTGCGTTGGGACGTTTCTAATGCAATCAACTGTTGGTTCAGCGATTTTATATGAAATACGACCAACCTGGATCACCATACCGCAACTCTTAACACGAAAAACGAATATAAAGGTGTCAAGCAATAACGCTTCGAAATTAAAAGTACTTCGATTCCACCAGCTCTCGGTCAAAAAATGCCTTATAGGCTAGTGACGTCAAACATTTGTAAGAACAAATCGCATCCAAAAATGCTTCCAAATGTATTCGAACATGAAGAGACTTAGGTCTTCAGTTTGTACTGAAAATGACGTTCGTTAGTCCCGCTAACAGGCTTGAAAGATTAATATTGAAAAATGGGCTTCATAATATGCAGCCTCTTAACGATACCTCTAATATTGAAGTTTGAACTTTACATCATACGAATGATAATGGTTATGGCTATGGTTATCATGGATGAATATTAATATGTAAAAATGAGTTCGAAGTAACCACAAGAAAATATTGTGTTTTACCATTTTTATTGTCTATTAGGATTTGAAATGAACAGAACTTGGTTGAGCTATACTCGCTTTGGGACCATTCAAATAACTGTTGCTATACTCGCTTTGGGACCATTCAAATAACTGTTTTCAGATCCCCTTCCCCCTCTGTACGCAGCTTTGTGTAGAAAGTTAATTCTTCTTTGAGTACCGATTTCGCTCATTGATCTCTACTGATACTCGACCTGGCAACAAACCTGCCGAAGAAATGTGTTTCCATTTCATCATCCTGAGGAAAAACAGTTAAAAACGAGGAACAGTCGATTGGGTTTTTCGAGCCTATAGCCAGAAGTGCCCACTGGATAGTGGACAGAGACACATCAAATGATAAGTATTGAGTATCGACCGTACGAATAAAACAAAAAATGCAAAATGGTCCAGTGGGTGGTAAGTTAAAGCAGTTAATAGACCGGATGAGATGAATAAGGTCTTATGCAATTCGATTGAAGCAATCGTGAGCTTCAGCTCGAGTTATTTGTACTAACTACACCAAGCTTTTCTTTTCCTAAAAGGAAATCGAAATCGAATGACAAAGATAGTAATTGTTAAAAATCGGTCAATTAAAAACAGAGATAAGATCGAAAAAGTGGATCATCGTTGTAAAGCGCATTTCTTGACGGTACGAATCGATTAAAAGAATATTTATGCAATCGGTTGAGCCTGTCACCGTTTGATCAAAAAATTACTCGGTAAGGTTAGATTTTTGGGTGTATCTCTATTATTTGTTTCTCCTGCAAGGTCGCGCTTTAAGTTATTTCGAAGATATCTCAGGACATTTAAATACACTACTTGTAAATTATACGTCAAATGAAAGGAATTTACAATACATACCTGATATTATCCTGTTTACAAGTTTTTTCTTAACCAACTCGATTATTTTGTATATTTCGCATCGAGGAGTCTTCATGTTTGCACAGAGACAACATGCAAATTCCAAAGAGGATGTACTCATATCTTTTTGAAAATTTAGTACGTCTCTATCGACAGAATATATATACGTATCTTCATCCTCGCCTTCATTAGATTCTGAATCACTTTGGTCAACTAGACCTTTTGCAACACAGTTAACAACATGTCTTTTAAAGGAGTAGAAATTTTCAAAGACGGATCGGCATCGTCCAACAGTACATTGAAATTTGCTTCCGGTTTTGAGTTTATGCAATTTCTTCAAATGATCAAATAAAGTATTAGCATCACTGATTTGTTCTTTGCATACAAAGCAACGCAACATTTTAAATATAATGGCGACAAAGGCAAATATACAGCAAACAATTATTTTTTCACTCTCCTTAAATTCAGTGTATTTCCGAGTTGAAGACCGTGCATAGACTGAAAAAGTCACACTAATTTAACCTTATGCATTCACACAATATAACTGACGTCATTTAGACCCCCCCCCCATCGTCATATCGACAAAAATGTATGAAAATGAGTGAAAAATTTACTGACTAGACATACCTCGATCGTAATGTTGAGTTCAGAGAAAATTTGACCCAGAAAGTCTAAAAAAAAATCATTTGAAAATGAGGCGAACGAGAGAAAATCGATAATTTCATTGGCAGCACCCAATCAAAAATGAAAACTTTTTCGACTTTCCGTACAAATTAACGTTCCATTTTTAATGTTAGCTTGAATACATAGAGATATATTCACACGAATGTCGAAAATTTGACCCAGAAAGTCTAAAAAAAAATCATTTGAAAATGAGGCGAACGAGAGAAAATCGATAATTTCATTGCAGCACCCAATCAAAAATGAAAACTTTTTCGACTTTTCGTACAAATTAACGTCCAATTTTTAATGTTAGCTTGAATACAGAGAGATATATTCACACGAATGTCGAAAATTTGACCCTAAAAAAGTCAAAAGAAAATTCATTTGAAAATTAGACGATTGATAGAAAATCGATAATTTCATTGCAGCACCCAATCAAAAATGAAAATTTTCTCGACTTTCCGTACAGATTAACGTCCAATTTTTAATGTTAGTTTGAATACAGAGAGAGATATTCACACGAATGTCGAAAATTTAACCTCAAAAAGTCAAAAGAAAATTCATTTGGAAAATTAGGCGATCGATAGAAATCGATAATTTCATTGCAGCACCCCAATCAAAAATGAAAACTTTTTCGACTTTTCGTACAAATTAACGTCCAATTTTTAATGTTAGCTTGAATACATAGAGATATATTCACACGAATGTCGAAAATTTTACCCCAAAAAGTCAAAAGAAAATTCATTTGAAAATTTGGCGATTGATAGAAAATCGATAATTTCATTGCAGCACCCAATCAAAAATGAAAATTTTCTCGACTTTCCGTACAGATTAACGTCCAATTTTTAATGTTAGTTTGAATACAGAGAGAGATATTACACGAATGTCGAAAATTTAACCTCAAAAAAGTCAAAAGAAAATTCATTTGAAAATTAGGCGATCGATAGAAAATCGATAATTTCATTGCAGCACCCAATCAAAAATGAAAACTTTTTCGACTTTTCGTACAAATTAACGTCCAATTTTTAATGTTAGCTTGAATACATAGAGATATATTCACACGAATGTCGAAAATTTTACCCCAAAAAGTCAAAAGAAAATTCATTTGAAAATTTGGCGATTGATAGAAAATCGATAATTTCATTGCAGCACCCAATCAAAAATGAAAATTTTCTCGACTTTCCGTACAGATTAACGTCCAATTTTTAATGTTAGTTTGAATACAGAGAGAGATATTCACACGAATGTCGAAAATTTAACCTCAAAAAGTCAAAAGAAAATTCATTTGAAAATTAGGCGATCGAATGGATATCGATTCTAATATAAATTACTTATAGTTAGAGGAAAGTTCAGACTTCAACAGAAATCAGGAGGAAATTAGCTCTAGTTTATTATAACACTGTTGTGTAATTGTTAACAATTTGAAACATGATCGTAAGAATCTCTTTTTTCGTAATTTCCGTACTGTGGAGTTATACTATGGTACTTAGAAGTGTGCGCCGCCGATTTTCAGCCGGCTAGTCGTGGTCGACAAAAGGTGTCCTCAGCCGAAAAATTTGTGATATTACTCAAATATTCGGTTAATCAGATTACTTATTTTCGTTAAAAAAAAACAAATTTCGTTAATTTTACTTAATTTTCTAACTTTGGATTTAGTGGATTTATCCTTATAACGTAAAAAA
>NW_023503582.1:0-38630 GCF_014529535.1 Bradysia coprophila
TCTATTAAACGCTCATCCTTAGCAGTTCATTTCTGGTTCAGATTTCCAACTGTACAGACGTTTTTTGCTAGGTGTCAGTGTCCAGTTAAACTGTAATTTATTTCGAGCCAGTGTTAAGACAGTCCTCAAAATGGAATACATCAATGAGGTAAGTTGATTTAAAATTTTAATTAAATTCAAGCCGATTCTCAAACATTTCCGTTTGCTCGGAATAACCAATTTTTCAACAAAAAAAAATATTTTCTGCTAACGAAGCTCGATCCAAGACAATACGTCAACAGTTCCACAGAATGAATTTCGTCGCACATTGTGGATCTCCACCAGTTTCTCCCTTGAAATCTAAAACAAACGCGACTCATCAAAATCGGTGCACAGGAAGCGGAGATAATCCATTTTCAAAATCAACAACTTCCATACTGAAACCTCCAAAATGACGGCGTCGCAACAATGAAATTCTTTTCTGTCTATTTCCTTTAATTTTTCTCGGGAAGACGTCGGTGAACGGCCATAAAATTTTGCAGTCTGGACGGAAATTAATTGTAAAGAAAGTCCGTACAAAAATGACATTTACATGATTCATGCGTCGAAAACCCTACGTTTCATGTTGGAAGCACGTCTTTCGACGCCCTCAGCATGTAAAATCGATTACACAACTTGCGATAAAAAGATGAAAAGTCTCGTTTTCGTGTGTTTATTGACCGCGGCTTCGCCTCGAATCAACAAAATTCACATGAAAACTCTGCTTTTCATCTTTTTATCCCCAGTCATGTTCACCATCGACAGAAGTGTGTCTCCTCTTAGCTTTTGGAATTGCTATCTGCATGAATATGTCTTTGTAGGTTTGCAATTCTAAACATGACACAGTTTACATAGCTTGTAATATGAGTACAACTGGAGATGGCTCAAATTTTCGATAAATGTTCCTCCAACATGTCGAAATACAACGAAATAATTAGTAATCCGTTTCGATTAAATAATTCGACGCATTTTCATGACTATCGACTTAAAGTTCTGTTTTTCTGTACATTGTCGAAATACAACGAAATAATTAGTAATCCGTTTCGATTAAATAATTCGACGCATTTTCATGACTATCGACTTAAAGTTCTGTTTTTCTGTACATTTTAGAGACTCGAGCGACTCGAGGCGTATCCCTGTGGTTGAACAAAGTCTAATTAAAAGTGCAATGCAAAGTAATTTTTTCTCCGAATTATTATTAGTAATGATGTCCTGATCATTTTAGGCCTAAAGAAAGAAAAAAGTCGGCGAGCGGTTTTGAAGATAAATTGAATTTTATGGAGTGTCGGTTGTGTAGCATGTCCAGGTACGAATGTAGGGCGACATAACAAGTATTTTTATATATATCTTGTTCTGCCACCCTACATTCATATCTGGACACGGCATGCTCAACATTCCCACTGCAACACCTTTAGTTTTCCTCTAAATCTAACTTTTAGTCTCCTTCTGGACGCAGAACGTGACTTTAAACCAATGGTATAGCATTTCAGAATCAGGAGCCAGTCCAACTAAACATACTATACTATACCGCCTTTCCGGAAGAGTCGAAAAATTTTTTTGTTGCGGCCTAATGATGTTGTAAAGTAAAGTTGATAAAAAAACATGCTATATTGTCAGTAGCATGGCATGCGTGGTATCGTTGGAAAGCTAGTGACATCAGCTACCCGACACACAAACAAAAACAGAAAAGAATGTTTGATCCAGATCTGTTAAAATGGCATGAGCTTTCACTTCCAATTTATCTCAAAAACCGCCCGCCGACTTTTTCTTGCTTTAGGCCTTAAATGATCAGGAGATCATTACCAACAGTAATTAAGCAAAAAAAAATTACTTTGCATTACACTTTTAATTAGACTTTGTTCAACCACACCGTGATCCGAGTATAGTAATTCTATTCAACGCTTTCTGAAGAATTTCTGAGGTTTTTTTCTGAATTTCACCAGGTGATTTCAAACTCATCCCACTTTTGATGGAAACAGTCGGTCGAGTGTCAACGCATCCAAGTGTGAGATGACGCAGTTTGGTATACTTGAAGTACCATGAAAAAGATGTTTCGGGTATCCTACCAGCGCATATTTTCAGAATTTTTCTCTCGATAATTTATAAGATTCGGAATTGCAACCATTTTAGGGAGTTTGACACACGTAGTTTGCGATTTAAACAGCGGTGCTTTAACAAAGATTTTTTTTTTACTTTTTCAGAATTATGTAGAACCTGATTACAGCGATGGCAAGTCAATAAAGGAACTTTACGAAGATTTCGGACGCTTATTTGAACACGAGATACATAGCAGTTCCATTTTCACACGTATGCAACGTTCGAATGGTGCCAGGACTGGGACAGTCATCCAAGCAAACAGCCGATACAATCAAATGAGCCCATTGAACCGGACCATGTAATGGAGCCGATTGTTATAAGCGAACATGACTATGCATGCAGCCGGCTGAGTTAGTTGATACAGCCCAATCTGTTGAATCGAGTGATGTCATCCAGCCGATTCAACCAGTTGAACCCGCTGAACAAAGTCAACCGAGTCATCAAACCGTTGAACAAAACCAACTGAGTCAATGCAATGTCGAAATGGGTCAGCAAGCCGTGCACAAACAGGCAACGTACCCATCTAACATCATGAAGGCAATAAGAAGCTCAGGAAAGCAATGGGTGAAGGTGGAAGAAATATACGATTTCTACTACAAGATGAATCCGGCATGCAAGAACTTGGACAAAACAGCGTCCAATAAATGGAAAAGTAGCATCCGTCACGAGCTGTCTTCAAGCGCAAAATTCGTTCAACGTGAGGTTACAGCCGGCAGCGATCGAGTCAAGCAGAAACGATTTCAATATGCTATCAATCCGGACCTGGACAAAGGGAAGAAGGCTAAAAAGCAGAAGAAAGCGATGCCGGCCACTGAATTTGAGTTTTAAACCGAATTAGTGAACGATGTACGAGGACTTTGAAGTGAGGTGGACATTCATGGAAAGTGCGAAGTAAAAAAAAGGAACGAAAAGTGAGTAAAATTAAGGAAAATGTGAAGTAAAAAAGGATGATTTTCAATGTAAAAGTGGGCGATAAGTGAGTTTGCCAGAAAGGTGTTGTGTCTTATTTATACGGAAAGGTGGATTGAATAACCATTCAAAGCTTAACTTTGAATAAGAGCGTTAATCACCGCACATTCAATTTAATTAATTTTTATTTAATTTATGTCATTTTGTCATTTAATTTGAATAAAAATTTGGAAAAACCATTTCTTGTGTCTCATTCAGATTCGTTTTTAGCGAGTCCAGCCCCTGCAGCTACGATCGAAATATTCAATTTTTCGGTACACTATCCAGAGAAACGTATATTTCCCGCCAAAAAAGTAACTATGTCGGCCGGAGAGAGCAGCCGATAACCAAATGTTATAACTACACGCATTGCAAGTCGTGTACCTTTCATGTTTCAAGCACTTCCTTCGACGCCCTCAACATGCAAAATCCATCGGCTTCGCCTCTGATCAACAAAACTCACACGAAAACTCTACTTTTCATCGTGTTATGCCAAAGCACCTAGCAGGTTAATAGAATAAAGTAGTATTTTAATCGAAGTATGCGAAAATTTCCATACCTTTTTTTTCATGATGCATTGCAAAATTACCATTAAGGCTGCTAATGGTACCAAAATACTACTCTATTTGACGTGTAAAAACCTCTATTACCCTGCTAGGTGCTTTGGTTATGCAAATAACTATCTCGGCAGCAATTGAGTGCGCATGATTGTTGCTGAAATTTTTGCAGACTGATTTCCTTGTGTTGTGGTTTCGTCTCATTATGATCCTTAAGGCACAACAAACCGCGTTGGTAAATCGTTATGAAAGTGGAATTTTTCAGTACACGTCGTAGGCTTGTCCTACACGGCTTCGCCGCGTTACTCTCGAAATTTCACTCCTAACGAAAATAGGATAAATCGCAATTTGATTGAATTCAGTAATAAAAGATCGATTCGCGCTCCTACCCTTACCACCAATCTCGTTCGATCAAAGCAATTGGGCATGGTATTAACGAGGGGGAAAGCACCTGAACTGCATCTGTTTGAAACTGTTCACAACTCTTTGCAAGTGCTTGTAACTCTTTGCACATCATTCGAACATCCGAGTGGGACCTCGAAAACCCCTTACAGTGGAAGTGTGACGCAAGTCCCTTTATCCACTTACAAAAGAATTGATATTCAATAAGTGTCACCCCACCGATATCACTTCAAATGTTGCATTATAAACGATATTCTCATTTTCAATTTAAATTTCCTCTTCTCATGTATGAGATGTGGCTTACTTTGTAGGATTTTCTGCGCGGGTAAAGTAGACCGCGTCCTTCGTGAAACATTGCTCTATCGACGAGTTTGAAGTTTGTTTCCCGCAATGACGGTATGGATAATGTCAATAGTCAAAATCACAAGGCCGAAACTAGTAGCAAGTATCTCGAAGTTACTTCGGCGAAGTGTCACAAACGAGTGTTATTGTGAGTAGCAGAAGGTTGTTTCCGAATTAATGAATTACGTAGCAGCCACCCAATGTAGAATGGAAAAGAAAAAGACAACGCACACCGTCAACGGGCTTTTCACTTAACCGGGAATACAAACGATGCACCAGACGAGAGATGTCGCTCGTAGATGCTATCTCAGCCGCAAACCAATGAGTCGATTCGATCAGATGTTGTTATAATCTGATTGACAGAATCAAAGTGTTGACAGAATCATGGCCGTCCAGAATCCACAGATTCGGAATAGCTGGATCCTCTGAATAACTCTGAATGTTACTCACACTATCCATGCTCGAAGCGAGAGGTGGATCAGAGATTTGGACCATTAAAGACTACGTGTTTTCCTACGAAAATTTCATTTTAGTCTCAAGTTTTTCTTAAAAATGTTTCGACTTCGTCTGTAGCTGCACTTCCACATCAAACGGTGAATGACAAAACTGTCTGTAATCGTTGTCGAATCAACATTTCAACATGATCTCTGTCAAATATTGGTGGTCATTCTGAATTGGATTTACAAGTTCATCGATCCGGGGCAGAATGGCTTTTCACCTCCCCGTTACTATAAGTCGTACATACACCCATAGTCGAGAGATGAAACTAGTCGAAGCTGAGTAGGTCAACTGGGAAAAACAAACGCCAAACTCCGAGACGTCTATCACATCAGTATGAGTCGATTACTCTTCCAAAGATAAATTCAAGCAGAACATCCAATCGACGTCAATTCGAGCGTCATCAGCTTATGTCAAAGTGTTGTAAATTTCGTGATGAGATTCATAAACTGTCAATCAGATGTTACGAGAATTATATACCTGCACGGACTGTGCATCTCATCATGAAACATACCATACATTCCCTGAAGCCGACCTAGATGCACGACTTTTTACGGCCTCGTCCCACTAATGAATTCACGGGGATTAAAGGCAATTGAATTGGTTCGCCACTTCGAGGATTTTTTTTCCCCGCAAATTTTTATAATTCACACAAAACCAAAACAATTTCATTCTTTTTCAATTGCAAATCTAAAACCTTTCAAATGTAGAACCCAGAACCAGTGAAGCTTTGTAGTGTTACATTTCAACGATTTCAACGATTCAACTTTTTAATTTTCAAATCGAAACTCATTTATTGGTCACAAGGTTTCATTTTAGCATTGTACCTCTAATTATGATGATGAAGATGATGATGACGATGATTGATTCAATAGTTTTTAAATTACAAAACCTTGCTGCACACACAACAAAGTTGTTTTATTTTCCTGGAAGCGCAACAAAGATTGGAGACATTGCCGTATCGACGAAGGCTTTTCAGAACTTCAGACTTCATAGTTCACAAGGAACAGTTGGAATTGCTTTTCTTTCTCGTTGAGGATGAGCCGTCTATAGACATTACAGGCAGAAGAGAAGACGGGACAATGCAAAGTCGATAAACCACTGACAGAAATGCCAATCTAGAAAAATCCACTGGACCCAAGTTCCGGTGTGAATCGAGTGCAGCGTAAGTTTAGACTGCCTAAGTTTATCATTAATTGCGACCCTCACGGCAACAATCAGAGACCATTTTGCGGAAATCATTTTGCTAGACTTTTCTACATTTTCACGAATTTTGCAAATATTTTTGGGAAAATAAGGGAAAAATCAAGAAATACTTTCCCGACATTCGACCTCTCATCTTCACCATAAATTATGTCGAAAGCTGTGCCTACATACAACGACGAATGCGAAATTATTCGCCACAAAATAACCAAATGCCAAATCTTTCTATTACATTTGGCATTTGGTGTTACTTTGACCAAGGTTTGCCATTGAGATATGTGATTCGGTTACACATGACTTTACCTCCGCCAATATATTTCCCTTGATTTTGACTTGATTTAAACAAAATTTCCATTTCTTTATTCGTCGTTCATACCAAAAATGGAACAAAAACATTTCTATTCACTTAGGTAATAAGCTTTGACACTAAAACGTTTACGGTGAGAATGGGTCCGCCCTAACCAAATCATTCATTTTGGAGTTTTCCACATTCTAATGACCCCGACAAACGGTTTACGTTCTTTACATTCGTTAATTTGAAAGTGATAGAGGCTGTGTAGTCGAAATGCTAACCGCAATATTGTCATTGCAACGCGAAGAAGTCGCACAAATTTTCGATCATTTTCATAGTACAGTGGACAATAGTTAGGTACAGTCGCGGAATTTTGAAAACCGACCCATTTTCTATTTCGTCGTTTGGTGGTCTTTTTGTGCATTTTGCGTGTAATTTTATGTTAATTTTATGCGGAGCAATGAGAAACTCAAGTAAAACACAGAAACAGAAAATGTGGCGGTTTTCGAAACCCGGTGTGTGTATGTACAGTGCACCTTGTACGAAACTATTTTTCGGTTCGTCCATTAAATTTCCTTTAAATCTTTTTTTTTAATTCTTTCCTTGCTGCTGCGCCCCTATAAAGTCATTAGCATCGCAACCATTCATTCCTTTTCGACACTTTTTGGCACATATTTATTTTACATTGTTCTTTTTCCCTTTCCCGTTATGTTCAGCTGTTAATTTGTCTATTGAAACGCTCATCCTTAGCAGTTCATTTCTGGTTCAGATTTCCAACTGTACAGACGTTTTTTGCTAGGTGTCAGTGTCCAGTTAAACTGTAATTTATTTCGAGCCAGTGTTAAGACAGTCCTCAAAATGGAATACATCAATGAGGTAAGTTGATTTAAAATTTTAATTAAATTCAAGCCGATTCTCAAACATTTCCGTTTGCTCGGAATAACCAATTTTTCAACAAAAAAAAATATTTTCTGCTAACGGAGCTCGATCCAAGACAATACGTCAACAGTTCCACAGAATGAATTTCGTCGTACATTGTGGATCTCCACCAGTTTCTCCCTTGAAATCTAAAACAAACGCGACTCATCAAAATCGGTGCACAGGAAGCGGAGATAATCCATTTTCAAAATCAACAACTTCCATACTGAAACCTCCAAAATGACGGCGTCGCAACAATGAAATTCTTTTCTGTCTATTTCCTTTAATTTTTCTCGGGAAGACGTCGGTGAACGGCCATAAAATTTTGCAGTCTGGACGGAAATTAATTGTAAAGAAAGTCCGTACAAAAATGACATTTACATGATTCATGCGTCGAAAACCCTACGTTTCATGTTGGAAGCACGTCTTTCGACGCCCTCAGCATGTAAAATCGATTACACAACTTGCGATAAAAAGATGAAAAGTCTCGTTTTCGTGTGTTTATTGACCGCGGCTTCGCCTCGAATCAACAAAATTCACATGAAAACTCTGCTTTTCATCTTTTTATCCCCAGTCATGTTCACCATCGACAGAAGTGTGTCTCCTCTTAGCTTTTGGAATTGCTATCTACATGAATATGTCTTTGTAGGTTTGCAATTCTAAACATGACACAGTTTACATAGCTTGTAATATGAGTACAACTGGAGATGGCTCAAATTTTCGATAAATGTTCCTCCAACATGTCGAAATACAACGAAATAATTAGTAATCCGTTTCGATTAAATAATTCGACGCATTTTCATGACTATCGACTTAAAGTTCTGTTTTTCTGTACATTTTAGAGACTCGAGCGACTCGAGGCGTATCTCACGGTGTGGTTGAACAAAGTCTAATTAAAAGTGCAATGCAAAGTAATTTTTTCTCAGAATTATTATTAGTAATGATGTCCTGATCATTTTAGGCCTAAAGAAAGAAAAAAGTCGGCGAGCGGTTTCGAAGATAAATTGAATTTTATGGAGTGTCGGTTGTGTAGCATGTCCAGGTACGAATGTAGGGCGACATAACAAGTATTTTTAGGTATATATATCCTTGTTCTGCCACCCTACATTCATATCTGGACACGGCATGCTCAACATTCGCCACTGCAACACCTTTAGTTTTCCTCTAAATCTAACTTTTAGTCCTCCTTCTGGACGCAGAACGTGACTTTAAGACCAATGGTATAGCATTTCAGAATCAGGGAGCCAGTCCAACTAAAACATACTATACTATACCGCCTTTCCGGAAGAGTCGAAAAATTTTTTTGTTGCGGCCTAATGATGTGTAAAGTAAAGTTGATAAAAAAACATGCCTATATTGTCAGTAGCATGGCATGCGTGGTATCGTTGGAAAGCTAGTGACATCAGCTACCCGACACACAAACAAAAACAGAAAAGAATGTTTGATCCAGATCTGTTAAAATGGCATGAGCTTTCACTTCCAATTTATCTCAAAAACCGCCCGCCGACTTTTTTCTTGCTTTAGGCCTTAAATGATCAGGAGATCATTACCAACAGTAATTAAGCAAAAAAAAATTACTTTGCATTACACTTTTAATTAGACTTTGTTCAACCACACCGTGATCCGAGTATAGTAATTCTATTCAACGCTTCTGAAGAATTTCTGAGGTTTTTTTCTGAATTTCACCAGGTGATTTCAAACTCATCCCACTTTTGATGGAAACAGTCGGTCGAGTGTCAACGCATCCAAGTGTGAGATGACGCAGTTTGGTATACTTGAAGTACCATGAAAAAGATGTTTCGGGTATCCTACCAGCGCATATTTTCAGAATTTTTCTCTCGATAATTTATAAGATTCGGAATTGCAACCATTTTAGGGAGTTTGACACACGTAGTTTGCGATTTAAACAGCGGTGCTTTAACAAAGATTTTTTTTTTACTTTTTCAGAATTATGTAGAACCTGATTACAGCGATGGCAAGTCAATAAAGGAACTTTACGAAGATTTCGACGCTTATTTGAACACGAGATACATAGCAGTTCCATTTTCACACGTATGCAACGTTCGAATGGTGCCAGGACTGGGACAGTCATCCAAGCAAACAGCCGATACAATCAAATGAGCCCATTGAACCGGACCATGTAATGGAGCCGATTGTTATAAGCGAACATGACTATGCCATGCAGCCGGCTGAGTTAGTTGATACAGCCCAATCTGTTGAATCGAGTGATGTCATCCAGCCGATTCAACCAGTTGAACCCGCTGAACAAAGTCAACCGAGTCATCAAACCGTTGAACAAAACCAACTGAGTCAATGCAATGTCGAAATGGGTCAGCAAGCCGTGCACAAACAGGCAACGTACCCATCTAACATCATGAAGGCAATAAGAAGCTCAGGAAAGCAATGGGTGAAGGTGGAAGAAATATACGATTTCTACTACAAGATGAATCCGGCATGCAAGAACTTGGACAAAACAGCGTCCAATAAATGGAAAAGTAGCATCCGTCACGAGCTGTCTTCAAGCGCAAAATTCGTTCAACGTGAGGTTACAGCCGGCAGCGATCGAGTCAAGCAGAAACGATTTCAATATGCTATCAATCCGGACCTGGACAAAGGGAAGAAGGCTAAAAAGCAGAAGAAAGCGATGCCGGCCACTGAATTTGAGTTTTAACCGAATTAGTGAACGATGTACGAGGACTTTGAAGTGAGGTGGACATTCATGGAAAGTGCGAAGTAAAAAAAAGGAACGAAAAGTGAGTAAAATTAAGGAAAATGTGAAGTAAAAAAGGATGATTTTCAATGTAAAAGTGGGCGATAAGTGAGTTTGCCAGAAAGGTGTTGTGTCTTATTTATACGGAAAGGTGGATTGAATAACCATTCAAAGCTTAACTTTGAATAAGAGCGTTAATCACCGCACATTCAATTTAATTAATTTTTATTTAATTTATGTCATTTTGTCATTTAATTTGAATAAAAATTTGGAAAACCATTTCTTGTGTCTCATTCAGATTCGTTTTTAGCGAGTCCAGCCCCTGCAGCTACGATCGAAATATTCAATTTTTCGGTACACTATCCAGAGAAACGTATATTTCCCGCCAAAAAAGTAACTATGTCGGCCGGAGAGAGCAGCCGATAACCAAATGTTATAACTACACGCATTGCAAGTCGTGTACCTTTCATGTTTCAAGCACTTCCTTCGACGCCCTCAACATGCAAAATCCATCGGCTTCGCCTCTGATCAACAAAACTCACACGAAAACTCTACTTTTCATCGTGTTATGCCAAAGCACCTAGCAGGTTAATAGAATAAAGTAGTATTTTAATCGAAGTATGCGAAAATTTCCATACCTTTTTTTTCATGATGCATTGCAAAATTACCATTAAGGCGGCGTTCGGACAAAATAACCCCGGACGAAATAAATCCGGACATAATGTCCCCTGGACAAAATAACCCCGGACAAAATAACCCGGACAAAATAACTCCGGACAGAATAACTCCCAAATAAAAAAAACGATATAGTTACTCGAATATTTTCAATACACTCAATATATTCGAATATTCATGAGTACATGGTCGATATGTTCGAATATAGTCGAGTACATAGTGGATGTATTCGAATATATTCGAGTATCTTGTCGAATATATTTGATATATGCGAATATAGTCGATATATTCGAATATAATCGATCATGTTTGCTATATGCGAATATAGGCGATACATACATACTAGTATGTAGTCGATATATTCGAATATAGTCTAGTTCTTAGTCGATATATTCGAATATAGTGGAGTGGAGTACTTAGTTGACATATTCGAATATAGTCGTTTATATTTGATATATGCGAATATAGTCGGTATATTCGAATGTAATCGGGTATATAGTCGATATGTTCGATGATAGTCTAGTACGTAGTCGATATATTCGAATATAGTCTAGTTCTTAGTCGATATATTTGAATATAGTGGAGTGGAGTACTTAGTTGATATATTCGAACATAGTCGTTTATATTTGATATATGCGAATATAGTCGGTATATTCGAATGTAATCGGGTATATAGTCGATATGTTCGATGATAGTCTAGTATGTAGTCGATATATTCGAATATAGTCTAGTTCTTAGTCGATATATTTGAATATAGTGGAGTGGAGTACTTAGTTGATATATTCGAATATAGTCGTTTATATTTGATATATGCGAATATAGTCGGTATATTCGAATGAAATCGAGTATATAGTCGATATGTTCGATGATAGTCTAGTATGTAGTCGATATATTCGAGTATAGTCCAGTTCTTAGTCGACATATTCGACGATAGTCTAGTATATAGTCAACATATTCGAATATAGTCGAGTACATAGTTGTAGTCCATATATTCGATGATAGTAGACATATTCGAGTATAGAGTCAATATATTCAAATTAATAGTCGATATATTAGAATGTACTTGAGTATATAGTCGATATGTTCGAATATACTCAAGTATATAATTGATATAATTTAATAGATTATATGCTGCGCCGCAGGCCGTGGAAAATAAAAAAAAAATAAAAAAGCGGGGTCGAGGGGCGGCAGCCCCCGCAGAGGGGGGTGAAGGGGGGAGTATCCCCCCTTCAATGTCGTCATCATTTAGTCCAGGGGTTATTTTGTCCTGACCTGATCGGGGTTATTTTGACCGGGGTTATTTTGTCCGGGTTATTTTGTCCGGAGTTATTTTGTCCGGGGTTAATAAGTCCTAGAGCCCATTAAGGCTGCTAATGGTACCAAAATACTACTCTATTTGACGTGTAAAAACCTCTATTACCCTGCTAGGTGCTTTGGTTATGCAAATAACTATCTCGGCAGCAATTGAGTGCGCATGATTGTTGCTGAAATTTTTGCAGACTGATTTCCTTGTGTTGTGGTTTCGTCTCATTATGATCCTTAAGGCACAACAAACCGCGTTGGTAAATCGTTATGAAAGTGGAATTTTTCAGTACACGTCGTAGGCTTGTCCTACACGGCTTCGCCGCGTTACTCTCGAAATTTCACTCCTAACGAAAATAGGATAAATCGCAATTTGATTGAATTCAGTAATAAAAGATCGATTCGCGCTCCTACCCTTACCACCAATCTCGTTCGATCAAAGCAATTGGGCATGGTATTAACGAGGGGGAAAGCACCTGAACTGCATCTGTTTGAAACTGTTCACAACTCTTTGCAAGTGCTTGTAACTCTTTGCACATCATTCGAACATCCGAGTGGGACCTCGAAAACCCCTTACAGTGGAAGTGTGACGCAAGTCCCTTTATCCACTTACAAAAGAATTGATATTCAATAAGTGTCACCCCACCGATATCACTTCAAATGTTGCATTATAAACGATATTCTCATTTTCAATTTAAATTTCCTCTTCTCATGTATGAGATGTGGCTTACTTTGTAGGATTTTCTGCGCGGGTAAAGTAGACCGCGTCCTTCGTGAAACATTGCTCTATCGACGAGTTTGAAGTTTGTTTCCCGCAATGACGGTATGGATAATGTCAATAGTCAAAATCACAAGGCCGAAACTAGTAGCAAGTATCTCGAAGTTACTTCGGCGAAGTGTCACAAACGAGTGTTATTGTGAGTAGCAGAAGGTTGTTTCCGAATTAATGAATTACGTAGCAGCCACCCAATGTAGAATGGAAAAGAAAAAGACAACGCACACCGTCAACGGGCTTTTCACTTAACCGGGAATACAAACGATGCACCAGACGAGAGATGTCGCTCGTAGATGCTATCTCAGCCGCAAACCAATGAGTCGATTCGATCAGATGTTGTTATAATCTGATTGACAGAATCAAAGTGTTGACAGAATCATGGCCGTCCAGAATCCACAGATTCGGAATAGCTGGATCCTCTGAATAACTCTGAATGTTACTCACACTATCCATGCTCGAAGCGAGAGGTGGATCAGAGATTTGGACCATTAAAGACTACGTGTTTTCCTACGAAAATTTCATTTTAGTCTCAAGTTTTTCTTAAAAATGTTTCGACTTCGTCTGTAGCTGCACTTCCACATCAAACGGTGAATGACAAAACTGTCTGTAATCGTTGTCGAATCAACATTTCAACATGATCTCTGTCAAATATTGGTGGTCATTCTGAATTGGATTTACAAGTTCATCGATCCGGGGCAGAATGGCTTTTCACCTCCCCGTTACTATAAGTCGTACATACACCCATAGTCGAGAGATGAAACTAGTCGAAGCTGAGTAGGTCAACTGGGAAAAACAAACGCCAAACTCCGAGACGTCTATCACATCAGTATGAGTCGATTACTCTTCCAAAGATAAATTCAAGCAGAACATCCAATCGACGTCAATTCGAGCGTCATCAGCTTATGTCAAAGTGTTGTAAATTTCGTGATGAGATTCATAAACTGTCAATCAGATGTTACGAGAATTATATACCTGCACGGACTGTGCATCTCATCATGAAACATACCATACATTCCCTGAAGCCGACCTAGATGCACGACTTTTTACGGCCTCGTCCCACTAATGAATTCACGGGGATTAAAGGCAATTGAATTGGTTCGCCACTTCGAGGATTTTTTTTCCCCGCAAATTTTTATAATTCACACAAAACCAAAACAATTTCATTCTTTTTCAATTGCAAATCTAAAACCTTTCAAATGTAGAACCCAGAACCAGTGAAGCTTTGTAGTGTTACATTTCAACGATTTCAACGATTCAACTTTTTAATTTTCAAATCGAAACTCATTTATTGGTCACAAGGTTTCATTTTAGCATTGTACCTCTAATTATGATGATGAAGATGATGATGACGATGATTGATTCAATAGTTTTTAAATTACAAAACCTTGCTGCACACACAACAAAGTTGTTTTATTTTCCTGGAAGCGCAACAAAGATTGGAGACATTGCCGTATCGACGAAGGCTTTTCAGAACTTCAGACTTCATAGTTCACAAGGAACAGTTGGAATTGCTTTTCTTTCTCGTTGAGGATGAGCCGTCTATAGACATTACAGGCAGAAGAGAAGACGGGACAATGCAAAGTCGATAAACCACTGACAGAAATGCCAATCTAGAAAAATCCACTGGACCCAAGTTCCGGTGTGAATCGAGTGCAGCGTAAGTTTAGACTGCCTAAGTTTATCATTAATTGCGACCCTCACGGCAACAATCAGAGACCATTTTGCGGAAATCATTTTGCTAGACTTTTCTACATTTTCACGAATTTTGCAAATATTTTTGGGAAAATAAGGGAAAAATCAAGAAATACTTTCCCGACATTCGACCTCTCATCTTCACCATAAATTATGTCGAAAGCTGTGCCTACATACAACGACGAATGCGAAATTATTCGCCACAAAATAACCAAATGCCAAATCTTTCTATTACATTTGGCATTTGGTGTTACTTTGACCAAGGTTTGCCATTGAGATATGTGATTCGGTTACACATGACATTACCTCCGCCAATATATTTCCCTTGATTTTGACTTGATTTAAACAAAATTTCCATTTCTTTATTCGTCGTTCATACCAAAAATGGAACAAAAACATTTCTATTCACTTAGGTAATAAGCTTTGACACTAAAACGTTTACGGTGAGAATGGGTCCGCCCTAACCAAATCATTCATTTTGGAGTTTTCCACATTCTAATGACCCCGACAAACGGTTTACGTTCTTTACATTCGTTAATTTGAAAGTGATAGAGGCTGTGTAGTCGAAATGCTAACCGCAATATTGTCATTGCAACGCGAAGAAGTCGCACAAATTTTCGATCATTTTCATAGTACAGTGGACAATAGTTAGGTACAGTCGCGGAATTTTGAAAACCGACCCATTTTCTATTTCGTCGTTTGGTGGTCTTTTTGTGCATTTTGCGTGTAATTTTATGTTAATTTTATGTGGAGCAATGAGAAATTCAAGTAAAACACAGAAACAGAAAATGTGTCGGTTTTCGAAATTCCGTGTGTGTACCTTGTGCACCTTGTACGAAACTATTTTTCGTTTCGTCCATTAAATTTTCTTAAAATCTTTTTTTTTAATTCTTTCCTTGCTGCTGCGCCCCTATAAAGTCATTAGCATCGCAACCATTCATTGACATTTTCGACACTTTTTGGCACATATTTATTTTACATTCTTCTTTTTCCCTTTCCCGTTATGTTCAGCTGTTAATTTGTCTATTGAAACGCTCATCCTTAGCAGTTCATTTCTGGTTCAGATTTCCAACTGTACAGACGTTTTTTGCTAGGTGTCAGTGTCCAGTTAAACTGTAATTTATTTCGAGCCAGTGTTAAGACAGTCCTCAAAATGGAATACATCAATGAGGTAAGTTGATTTAAAATTTTAATTAAATTCAAGCCGATTCTCAAACATTTCCGTTTGCTCGGAATAACCAATTTTTCAACAAAAAAAAATATTTTCTGCTAACGGAGCTCGATCCAAGACAATACGTCAACAGTTCCACAGAATGAATTTCGTCGTACATTGTGGATCTCCACCAGTTTCTCCCTTGAAATCTAAAACAAACGCGACTCATCAAAATCGGTGCACAGGAAGCGGAGATAATCCATTTTCAAAATCAACAACTTCCATACTGAAACCTCCAAAATGACGGCGTCGCAACAATGAAATTCTTTTCTGTCTATTTCCTTTAATTTTTCTCGGGAAGACGTCGGTGAACGGCCATAAAATTTTGCAGTCTGGACGGAAATTAATTGTAAAGAAAGTCCGTACAAAAATGACATTTACATGATTCATGCGTCGAAAACCCTACGTTTCATGTTGGAAGCACGTCTTTCGACGCCCTCAGCATGTAAAATCGATTACACAACTTGCGATAAAAAGATGAAAAGTCTCGTTTTCGTGTGTTTATTGACCGCGGCTTCGCCTCGAATCAACAAAATTCACATGAAAACTCTGCTTTTCATCTTTTTATCCCCAGTCATGTTCACCATCGACAGAAGTGTGTCTCCTCTTAGCTTTTGGAATTGCTATCTACATGAATATGTCTTTGTAGGTTTGCAATTCTAAACATGACACAGTTTACATAGCTTGTAATATGAGTACAACTGGAGATGGCTCAAATTTTCGATAAATGTTCCTCCAACATGTCGAAATACAACGAAATAATTAGTAATCCGTTTCGATTAAATAATTCGACGCATTTTCATGACTATCGACTTAAAGTTCTGTTTTTCTGTACATTTTAGAGACTCGAGCGACTCGAGGCGTATCTCACGGTGTGGTTGAACAAAGTCTAATTAAAAGTGCAATGCAAAGTAATTTTTTCTCAGAATTATTATTAGTAATGATGTCCTGATCATTTTAGGCCTAAAGAAAGAAAAAAGTCGGCGAGCGGTTTCGAAGATAAATTGAATTTTATGGAGTGTCAGTTGTGTAGCATGTCCAGGTACGAATGTAGGGCGACATAACAAGTATTTTTAGGTATATATATCCTTGTTCTGCCACCCTACATTCATATCTGGACACGGCATGCTCAACATTCGCCACTGCAACACCTTTAGTTTTCCTCTAAATCTAACTTTTAGTCCTCCTTCTGGACGCAGAACGTGACTTTAAGACCAATGGTATAGCATTTCAGAATCAGGGAGCCAGTCCAACTAAAACATACTATACTACACCGCCTTTCCGGAAGAGTCGAAAAATTTTTTTGTTGCGGCCTAATGATGTGTAAAGTAAAGTTGATAAAAAAAGATGCCTATATTGTCAGTAGCATGGCATGCGTGGTATCGTTGGAAAGCTAGTGACATCAGCTACCCGACACACAAACAAAAACAGAAAAGAATGTTTGATCCAGATCTGTTAAAATGGCATGAGCTTTCACTTCCAATTTATCTCAAAAACCGCCCGCCGACTTTTTTCTTGCTTTAGGCCTTAAATGATCAGGAGATCATTACCAACAGTAATTAAGCAAAAAAAAATTACTTTGCATTACACTTTTAATTAGACTTTGTTCAACCACACCGTGATCCGAGTATAGTAATTCTATTCAACGCTTCTGAAGAATTTCTGAGGTTTTTTTCTGAATTTCACCAGGTGATTTCAAACTCATCCCACTTTTGATGGAAACAGTCGGTCGAGTGTCAACGCATCCTAGTGTGAGATGACGCAGTTTGGTATACTTGAAGTACCATGAAAAAGATGTTTCGGGTATCCTACCAGCGCATATTTTCAGAATTTTTCTCTCGATAATTTATAAGATTCGGAATTGCAACCATTTTAGGGAGTTTGACACACGTAGTTTGCGATTTAAAGAGCGGTGCTTTAACAAAGATTTTTTTTTACTTTTTCAGAATTACGTAGAACCTGATTACAGCGATGGCAAGTCAATAAAGGAACTTTACGAAGATTTCGACACTTATTTGAACACGAGATACATAGCAGTTCCATTTTCACACGTATGCTACGTTCGAATGGTGCCAGACTGGGACAGTCATCCAAGCATACAGCCGATACAATCCAATGAGCCCATTGAACCGGACCATGTAATGGAGCCGATTGTTATAAGCGAACATGACTATGCCATGCAGCCGGCTGAGTTAGTTGATACAGCCCAATCTGTTGAATCGAGTGATGTCATCCAGCCGATTCAGGCAATAAGAAGCTCAGGAAAGCAATGGGTGAAGGTGGAAGAAATATACGATTTCTACTACAAGATGAATCCGGCATGCAAGAACTTGGACAAAACAGCGTCCAATAAATGGAAAAGTAGCATCCGTCACGCGCTGTCTTCAAGCGCAAAATTCGTTCAACGTGAGGTTACAGCCGGCAGCGATCGAGTCAAGCAGAAACGATTTCAATATGCTATCAATCCGGACCTGGACAAAGGGAAGAAGGCTAAAAAGCAGAAGAAAGCGATGCCGGCCACTGAATTTGAGTTTTAACCGAATTAGTGAACGATGTACGAGGACTTTGAAGTGAGGTGGACATTCATGGAAAGTGCGAAGTAAAAAAAAAGAACGAAAAGTGAGTAAAATTAAGGAAAATGTGAAGTAAAAAAGGATGATTTTCAATGTAAAAGTGTGCGATAAGTGAGTTTGCCAGAAAGGTGTTGTGTCTTATTTATACGGAAAGGTGGATTGAATAACCATTCAAAGCTTAACTTTGAATCAGAGCGTTAATCACCGCACATTCAATTTAATTAATTTTTAGGTCTTTTTTCCATAGGAAAAAAAGACCTATTGTGGGCACTTCATCTGTCCGTCCGTCCGTCCGTCCGTCCGTCCGTCCGTCCGTCCGTCCGTCCGTCCGTCCGTCCGTCCGTCCGTCCGTCCGTCCGTCCGTCCGTCCGTCCGTCCGTCCGTCCGTCCGTCCGTCCGTCCGTCCGTCCGTCCGTCCGTCCGTCCGTCCGTCCGTCCGTCTGTCCGTCCGTCCGTCTGTGTCACAAATAAAATGTGATTGATAAAAGTTCAAATTGCAATGCTACTATGAACAAACCAACACCAGGCAAATCAATTATTATTTGTTATCTGGTAACCAATCGCTCATAGCAGACATTGCAATTTGAAAGTTTGGTAGTTGTTGGTAGTTGGACCCCCAAAATATTTAGCAGCAGAGATGTTTACCGTTTGAGAGCTACGCACCGAATGACGAAATTATTCTGCCTGCTTGCCTATTTATAACTCAACAATTTGGTAGTTGACTACCACGTTGGTAAATTGCAATGCTACTATGAGCAAACCAACACCAGGCAAATCAATTATTATTTGTTATCTGGTAACCGATCGTTCATAGCAGACATTGCAATTTGGTAGTTGTTGGTAGTTAGACCCCCAAACTATATAGCAGCAAAGATGTTTCTTACTCGAGAGACGCACACCGACTGACGAAATTATTCGGCCTGCTGGTCTATTTATAAATCGAGTATTTGGTAGTTGACTACCAAAGTGGTAGTTGAATGACTACCAAAGTGGTAGTTGACTGACTACCAAAGTGGTAGTTGACTGACTACCAAAGTGGTAGTTGACTGACTACCAAAGTGGTAGTTGACTGACTACCAAAGTGGTAGTTGACTACCAAAGTGGTAGTTGACTACCAAAGTGGTAGTTGACTACCAACATGGTAGTTGACTAATACGGATGTTGTAGATATTTTTACTGTTTGATAGCTGCACACCGACTGATGAAATTAATCGGCTTGCTTGCCTATTTATAATTCCAAAATTTGGTAGTTGAATACCAAAGTGGTACTTGAATGAGTACCAAGCTAGTAGTAAACAGAAATTGAAAAAAAAATGAAAAAAGACCTCACCAGGCTTCAGCCGGTCTATTCTTGTTATTTAATTTATGTCATTTTGTCATTTAATTTGAATAAAAATTTGGAAAACCATTTCTTGTGTCTCATTCAGATTCGTTTTTAGCGAGTCCAGCCCCTGCAGCTACGATCGAAATATTCAATTTTTCGGTATACTATCCAGAGAAACGTATATTTCCCGCCAAAAAAGTAACTATGTCGGCCGGAGAGAGCAGCCGATAACCAAATGTTATAACTACACGCATTGCAAGTCCTTTCATACCTTTCGTACCTTTCATGTTTAAAGCACTTCCTTCGACGCCCTCAACATGCAAAATCCATCGGCTTCGCCTCTGATCAACAAAACTCACACGAAAACTCTACTTTTCAACGTGTTATGCCAAAGCACCTAGCAGGTTAATAGAAAAAAATAAAGTAGTATTTTAATCGAAGTATGCGAAAATTTCCATACCTTTTTTTTCAAGATGCATTGCAAAATTACCATTAAGGCTGCTAATGGTATTATTGGTACCAAAATACTACACTATTTGACGTGTAAAAACCTCTATTACCCTGCTAGGTGCTTTGGTTATGCAAATAACTATCTCGGCCGCAATTGAGTGCGCATGATTGTTGCTGAAATTTTTGCAGACTGATTTCCTTGTGTTGTGGTTTCGTCTCATTATGATCCTTAAGGCACAACAAACCGCGTTGGTAAATCGTTATGAAAGTGGAATTTTTCAGTACACGTCGTAGTCTTGTCCTACACGGCTTCGCCGCGTTACTCTCGAAATTTCACTCCTAACGCAAATAGTATAAATCGCAATTTTCATTGAATTCAGTAATAAAAGATCGATTCGCGCTCCTACCCTTACCACCAATCTCGTTCGATCAAAGCAATTGGGCATGGTATTAACGAGGGGGAAAGCACCTGAACTGCATCTGTTTGAAACTGTTCACAACTCTTTGCAAGTGCTTGTAACTCTTTGCACATCATTCGAACATCCGAGTGGGACCTCAAAAACCCCTTACAGTGGAAGTGTGACGCAAGTCCCTTTATCCACTTACAAAAGAATTGATATTCAATAAGTGTCACCCCACCGATATCACTTCAAATGTTGCATTATAAACGATATTCTCATTTTCAGTTTAAATTTCCTCTTCTCATGTATGAGATGTGGCTTACTTTGTAGGATTTTCTGCGTGGGTAAAGTAGACCGCGTCCTTCGTGAAACATTGCTCTATCGACGAGTTTGAAGTTTGTTTCCCGCAATGACGGTATGGATAATGTCAATAGTCAAAATCACAAGGCCGAAACTAGTAGCAAGTATCTCGAAGTTACTTCGGCGAAGTGTCACAAACGAGTGTTATTGTGAGTAGCAGAAGGTTGTTTCCGAATTAATGAATTACGTAGCAGCCACCCAATGTAGAATGGAAAAGAAAAAGACAACGCACACCGTCAACGGGCTTTTCACTTAACCGGGAATACAAACGATGCACCAGACATAAAGCACTCAGTACAACGGGAGAACGAGAGATGTCGCTCGTAGATGCTATCTCAGCCGCAAACCAATGAGTCGATTCGATCAGATGTTGTTATAATCTGATTGACAGAATCGAAGTGTTGACAGAATCATGGTCGTCCAGAATCCACAGATTCGGAATAGCTGGATCCTCTGAATAACTCTGAATGTTACTCACACTATCCATGCTCGAAGCGAGAGGTGGATCAGAGATTTGGACCATTAAAGACTACGTGTTTTCCTACGAAAATTTCATTTTAGTCTCAAGTTTTTCTTAAAAATGTTTCGACTTCGTCTGTAGCTGCACTTCCACATCAAACGGTGAATGACAAAACTGTCTGTAATCGTTGTCGAATCAACATTTCAACATGATCTCTGTCAAATGAATGAATAATAATTTTATTCTCTACTATATTCTAGCCGAGTACAAGGCATACATAAGTATATCACAGATATAAACATAAACATAAATAAATTCAATAAATCCAATTAAGCGTAATAAATTAATCATTCAAATGCAAGAAGATAAGCAGGAACACAAACAACGAAAATCAATATTAATCAAAAGTCCACCAAGGTGGTACGGTCAAATAACCTAATTATCAAATTGAATCACCAAAAAGGTGTCGTCAAATAGAATAAATGAAAAAATCGAAAAATTCATCATCAGCAATCAAATCAATTTAAATCACCGAAACGGTGTCGTCAAAAAGAACAAACGAAAATTACGAAACATCTGTCGTCAGTAATCAAGTCAAAAGAAGCGAACAGTATTTAGCAGGATGAAAATGAACCAAACGTTGAATCGTCAAGTTCGATAACATTTCGGCGAAACTCTCGTGAAGGTAACGTTGGGTCAACATGGGCGGCAGCAAAGTTGAACAGACGACATGCAAAATTAAACGGAGAGTTCGTCAGGTATTCACGTCTGTATGTTGCTAAGCGAATCAGTGGGGGGTTGCGTAATGCTCTGGATCCGCTATACAACTCAATACGATCTCGAAGTGGTTGAGAGTTAACTTTCCCAGTCAACACATCGTGAATGAAGAAAACTGCTGCGTTAACACGTCGTCTTGCTAATGATTGTAAGTGCAGTTCACTGGATCTATCAACGTATGGACGTAGATGGCGGGTTCCATCATTCGAAGGGATGTATCGGTCGGCATTGGCGTACAAAACAAACTGCCTTTGTACGCTTTCAAACGACTGAGTTATAGAGCATTTTTGTAGTGTCGGAGTTGAAACGTCCATAACATTGGCGTTTGACGAAAGATAACATGGAGTGTCCTTTGTTCGATGATAGCTCGTAGTGTGCGTCAAATGAAAAGTTGTCTCTGTAAGTTACACCGAGGTCTTTCACGTTGTTAACTCGCTTGAGTGGCTGACCATTTATATGATAATCGGCAAGGACCGGGCGCTGTTACGGAAGATCGTCATTATTTTGCACTTGCCCGCATTCAATTCGAATCCATTATCACAACACCAGTCGTGAAAATCATTGATGGACTGTTGAAGCGTCTGAGTATCAGTAATGGTGGAAATTTTGTTGTGTATAAGCTTTTTGTCGTCGGCGAAGTTCAGCCCTCTGGTGGCAGTAAGTGAAGCGTCTGAGTCATCGAAAAACACCAGGAAAAATGTTGGACCGATGATTGAGCCTTGACCAACTCCAGAAAGTACATCAATTACCACGGACAAGTGAGAATTTATCTTGACCGCTTGTTTGCGATTTTGGAAGAGCGATCGGAACCATAACAACAGGCGGTTACTCAGTCGGTATTTGTCAGCTGCTAATTTGAAGAGTAGGAGCACGTATCCTATCACGTCAAAAGATTTGTGGATATCAGCGTAGAAGGAATCTGTTTGGTAGTCGCTTTGGAACGAGTCATAAACCAGAACGGAGAATTCAAATAGGTTAGATTCCACTCTCCTCCCTGGAAAGAATCCATGTTGAGTTGGCGATATGTGTGGGTAGATGTTATATCTGAGCTGAGCGAGGATAATGATGTCCAAAACTTTTGCCAGATTAGGTGAAACATTAACGCCTCTGTAGTTGGTCACGTTTGATTTGTTACCCGACTTGTGAACAGGAGTAAGATGGCCGAGTTTCCAAATTTCTGGATATGTTAAATCAGCTAGTGACTTCGAGTAAATGATGGAGAGAGGTAGGCATAGTAGATCGGCGCAATTGCGAAGAAATAGTGGGGCCATCTTAAAAGAAAAAGACAACGCACACCGTCAACGGGCTTTTCACTTAACCGGGAATACAAACGATGCACCAGACGAGAGATGTCGCTCGTAGATGCTATCTCAGCCGCAAACCAATGAGTCGATTCGATCAGATGTTGTTATAATCTGATTGACAGAATCAAAGTGTTGACAGAATCATGGTCGTCCAGAATCCACAGATTCGGAATAGCTGGATCCTCTGAATGTTACTCACACTATCCATGCTCGAAGCGAGAGGTGGATCAGAGATTTGGACCATTAAAGACTACGTGTTTTCCTACGAAAATTTCATTTTAGTCTCAAGTTTTTCTTAAAAATGTTTCGACTTCGTCTGTAGCTGCACTTCCACATCAAACGGTGAATGACAAAACTGTCTGTAATCGTTGTCGAATCAACATTTCAACATGATCTCTGTCAAATATTGGTGGTCATTCTGAATTGGATTTACAAGTTCATCGATCCGGGGTAGAATGGCTTTTCACCTCCCCGTTACTATAAGTCGTACATACACCCATAGTCGAGAGATGAAACTAGTCGAAGCTGAGTAGGTCAACTGGGAAAAACAAACGCCAAACTCCGAGACGTCTATCACATCAGTATGAGTCGATTACTCTTCCAAAGATAAATTCAAACAGAACATCCAATCGACGTCAATTCGAGCGTCATCAGCTTATGTCAAAGTGTTGTAAATTTCGTGATGAGATTCATAAACTGTCAATCAGATGTTACGAGAATTATATACCTGCACGGACTGTGCATCTCATCATGAAACATACCATACATTCCCTGAAGCCGACCTAGATGCACGACTTTTTACGGCCTCGTCCCACTAATGAATTCACGGGGATTAAAGGCAATTGAATTGGTTCGCCACTTCGAGGATTTTTTTTCCCCGCAAATTTTTATAATTCACACAAAACCAAAACAATTTCATTCTTTTTCAATTGCAAATCTAAAACCTTTCAAATGTATAACCCAGAACCAGTGAAGCTTTGTAGTGTTACATTTCAACAATTTCAACGATTCAACTTTTTAATTTTCAAATCGAAACTCATTTATTGGTCGCAAGGTTTCATTTTAGCATTGTACCTCTAATTATGATGATGAAGATGATGATGACGATGATTGATTCAATAGTTTTTAAATTACAAAACCTTGCTGCACACACAACAAAGTTGTTTTATTTTCCTGGAAGCGCAACAAAGATTGGAGACATTGCCGTATCGACGAAGGCTTTTCAGAACTTCAGACTTCATAATTCACAAGGAACAGTTGGAATTGCTTTTCTTTCTCGTTGAGGATGAGCCGTCTATAGACATTACAGGCAGAAGAGAAGACGGGACAATGCAAAGTCGATAACCCACTGAAAGTAATGCCAATCTAGAAAAATCCACTGGACCCAAGTTCCGGTGTGAATCGAGTGCAGCGTAAGTTTAGACTGCCTAAGTTTATCATTAATTGCGACCCTCACGGCAACAATCAGAGACCATTTTGCGGAAATCATTTTGCCAGACTTTTCTACATTTTCACGAATTTTGCAAATATTTTTGGGAAAATAAGGAAAAAATCAAGAAATACTTTCCCGACATTCGACCTCTCATCTTCACCATAAATTATGTCGAAAGCTGTGCCTACATACAACGACGAATGCGAAATTATTCGCCACAAAATAACCAAATGCCAAATCTTTCTATTACATTTGGCATTTGGTGTTACTTTGACCAAGGTTTGCCATTGAGATATGTGATTCGGTTACACATGACATTACCTCCGCCAATATATTTCCCTTGATTTTGACTTGATTTAAACAAAATTTCCATTTCTTTATTCGTCGTTCATACCAAAAATGGAACAAAAACATTTCTATTCACTTAGGTAATAAGCTTTGACACTAAAACGTTTACGGTGAGAATGGATCCGCCCTAAACAAATCATTCATTTTGGAGTTTTCCACATTCTAATGACCCCGACAAACGGTTTACGTTCTTTACATTCGTTAATTTGAAAGTGATAGAGGCTGTGTAGTCGAAATGCTAACCGCAATATTGTCATTGCAACGCGAAGAAGTCGCACAAATTTTCGATCATTTTCATAGTACAGTGGACAATAGTTAGGTACAGTCGCGGAATTTTGAAAACCGACCCATTTTCTATTTCGTCGTTTGGTGGTCTTTTTGTGCATTTTGCGTGTAATTTTATGTTAATTTTATGTGGAGCAATGAGAAATTCAAGTAAAACACAGAAACAGAAAATGTGTCGGTTTTCGAAATTCCGTGTGTGTACCTTGTGCACCTTGTACGAAACTATTTTTCGTTTCGTCCATTAAATTTTCTTAAAATCTTTTTTTTTAATTCTGTCCTTGCTGCTGCGCCCCTATAAAGTCATTGGCATCGCAACCATTCATTGACATTTTCGACACTTTTTGGCACATATTTATTTTACATTCTTCTTTTTCCCTTTCCCGTTATGTTCAGCTGTTAATTTGTCTATTGAAACGCTCATCCTTAGCAGTTCATTTCTGGTTCAGATTTCCAACTGTACAGACGTTTTTTGCTAGGTGTCAGTGTCCAGTTAAACTGTAATTTATTTCGAGCCAGTGTTAAGACAGTCCTCAAAATGGAATACATCAATGAGGTAAGTTGATTTAAAATTTTAATTAAATTCAAGCCGATTCTCAAACATTTCCGTTTGCTCGGAATAACCAATTTTTCAAAAAAAAAAATATTTTCTGCTAACGGAGCTCGATCCAAGACAATACGTCAACAGTTCCACAGAATGAATTTCGTCGCACATTGTGGATCTCCACCAGTTTCTCCCTTGAAATCTAAAACAAACGCGACTCATCAAAATCGGTGCACAGGAAGCGGAGATAATCCATTTTCAAAATCAACAACTTCCATACTGAAACCTCCAAAATGACGGCGTCGCAACAATGAAATTCTTTTCTGTCTATTTCCTTTAATTTTTCTCGGGAAGACGTCGGTGAACGGCCATAAAATTTTGCAGTCTGGACGGAAATTAATTGTAAAGAAAGTCCGTACAAAAATGACATTTACATGATTCATGCGTCGAAAACCCTACGTTTCATGTTGGAAGCACGTCTTTCGACGCCCTCAGCATGTAAAATCGATTACACAACTTGCGATAAAAAGATGAAAAGTCTCGTTTTCGTGTGTTTATTGACCGCGGCTTCGCCTCGAATCAACAAAATTCACATGAAAACTCTGCTTTTCATCTTTTTATCCCCAGTCATGTTCACCATCGACAGAAGTGTGTCTCCTCTTAGCTTTTGGAATTGCTATCTGCATGAATATGTCTTTGTAGGTTTGCAATTCTAAACATGACACAGTTTACATAGCTTGTAATATGAGTACAACTGGAGGAGTGACTTCTGAAATGCTAAACTTCAAAAATGCTAGAAATAGTGTAAAAATAATGTAACAATCATGTTAATTGATGTTAATTCCAAGTAAAGTCAATGGAAAACTAATGTTCGTTAGGTAAAAGTGGTGAATGAATGATGGTAAATCATGCGAAATTATGGACACATAATGTATCAATTGGAAAAGTTATGCGTTTATGCTGTGCGTTGACTACATTATTTGTCCAGCATACCACATGATCCTAACTTTATTTTTTAGCGTTTTTACATAACTTACAGGCAAATACCACTTCTTACGTTCAGTACAAGTTATGCCGAAATCATGCGAAATTATGGACACATAATGTATCAATTGGAAAAGTTATGTGTTAATTCTGTATGTTCACGACATTATTTGTCTAGCAGTTCACATGATCCTGACGTTATTTATCCAGCGTTTATACATTACTTAAAGGAAAATGCCAAATGTTATGTTAAGTCCAATTTACACCAAAATATTGGTGAAATTGTAGACACTTAGAAAAAGACTCATTGATGACGATATGATCGTTTAACAAACAAAAATTTCTTAGTATCTGTACATCAAAAATCACAAACAAACAAATCATGAGATTGACTACTTAATTAGCGTCACTAATCAAAAGCTCATTTTGTTTTCTTATAACTCGGAGAGCTTCAACTCTTGTTAGATTGTATTCTTTACAAAATGCAGCCAATGCCCATTCTGGTAAAATGGCTTCAAATATCACATCGGTTGACTGAAAAAAAAAAGTTATAGGTACTAGTACACGTAGAGTTTACACAAATATTTTATAGTGATAATTCACATAAGTTTGATTCTATAAGCTATAAAGTGAATTTCCAAAATCAAACCAAAATTTTAATGTCTACGATGTTTTTGCAATTTTGAAAATTGACTTTACTTATGGAGGTATTGTGGCCATTCGATCTCTTGGGAAAACTCTTTGCCTCGCTGGTAAAGTAAAGTAGTATAGCACACACGGAAAATTGAAGCTCTCGGAGACGAGATATCAAATTACTTCATTGGTATACTAATCTATAACTTGTACTTTATGGTTTATGTCTTATGACTTGTAGCACATCCAGGCCCGGACTGGCCATATGGTGAATTCGGGGAATTCCCGATGGGCCTTTTGGACTTTTGTATGAGAATTTTTAATTTGTGGGCCTTTTTTAAATTGAGTTGCATGGAGCCCCCGATGGACTTTTTCGAGCCAGTCCGGTACTGAGCACATCTGCGTGTTCATGCTTGCAAATTCGAATTTACAAGTAAGACTATCACTATAATTATTTGTGCAAAAACTTTCTCACACAATTATAAAAACTTGCATTGTGGTATTCCTTTTTAACTAGTTTTAGCTCTGCCAATTCAGCCATTGCTTTTAACTGCTCATTGTTTAAAATATCATGCTCTAAAAGATCCGGAAGATCTTTTGGTTTATAGTGTCTTTGTCTTTTCTGAAATTTTGGTCAAGATTTATAATTTTCAATATTTACACAAACTCAATATTCAGAAATAAAATTACATAAAAAATATAACAAAATTACCGGGATTAGTAAAACATAAATCTGTTTTAGAGATTCCTCATGATCAGAGAATGTGCTCAAAATGTAGCTTGAAGAATGGTTCATTAGGTTCCTAGAATTTTTAGAAGTGGAAAAAGGGATGTCTAAAAAGTTTTGTGTTTTTTGTACCTCATATTACTAACGACGACTTCAGCAACCATTTTCTGTGAATTACCAATTTCTGAAGAAGAAATAGAACAATGTAAGGAGAAGAATGGATGGATTTTGTTTACTTCAACAACATTTAGTTGTTGCGCCTATCTATTGGTTGGAACCCTAGAACTTTTGCATAACATTTAAAGTTCTGTCCTAAACAAGTGATAAATAATTTTAAACGTTTTTTGGACGTTTATTCCTAGTGGAAGGTATAATTGTAATTATAGTTATCATAAATATTTTGCACACCGCACACGCAAAATGTCCTTTAATTTACAATAGAATCGTCTCTTTAGATTTAGAGCCACTTGTCACTATCCAACTTATTTCAAAAAAAATCCTTTAAGCTTTAATTACTTTCGTCAATATCACACAGAGCTTAGTAATACTACTACATACTTTTGGCACTATGTTGACTTAATAGTTAGTGTGTTTCTCACAAGTTATTTTAATTTCTCTACTAAAATGTGTCTGTGTTTTGGTTTTCGTAAAAATCAATCGAAGTTTAAAATTTATTTATTTAAAAGATCAGCCAAATTTTTTTTTTACATTTTTGTTACAAATGACACGACATACGTGAAATGTATGAATAAATGAGGAAAAATAAGAAATACTAAGCAAAAAAGAAGTTACTGAAAGTTGGTTTTATTATTATGGTTGAACCGTTTTAGTGCGGCCAGATACGGTCTCGCCTTTTTGGATTTTTTTGCTTGCTCCAGTTGGGTTACATTAGCAATGGCATCGAATGAATGTTTTTTGCTGGCTAATGTGCCTTCGCCTTTCGACAAGATTTGCAGCGCCATTCTTTTTTTTGAACCCTTTTCCAATGGGAAAATGAATGCGGGTAAAAATTTTGACGAAGACGTAAATCTGACCCAACCGAATTCTACGCCAGGCTTTCGCCATTCCGGAATTTCTGCAATTTTTTTTAGTAAATCAACTAATGGGATGTCTTCAGTTTCAAAAATTAAATTTCACACTTCCTAAACCAGTACACAATAAATTTATTTGTAATTCCTTGTTCGTCGGCTGGCGACTGGCAATTTTTTTTTTCTATTTCCAAACACTTTTATGTCTCACCGCTACTTTAAAACACATCACTATAGAGGCCTAAAGGCAACACCCCCTGTAGATCCGATGTGGTGGTTTGAAAGTAGTCAAAGGTTGAGTAAGTCAATTAAAATTTATAATTGTTGATTAGCGATTGTGATCTGTATTAAAGAATGTTACGTCCATGCTTGTAAGTCGATATTATTATTCATAATTTGACTTAGTGCTTTTCGTCAGAAGAACGAATTTTTTTTTGTACCGTGTAGCTACCAGAAAAAACTTTCACCTGTGTAACGAACTAGTTCTTGTGTGTCGAAAAATGAAAATAGGGTGCAATAGAGCAAGTGAAATGTAAAAGTGCAATATCTAATAAGAAGTGGGCGTGTAATTTGATTTGGCGAAATCGGTTTAAATAGATAAATTTAAATTCATAGACAGTTACCGCTTTTTGACGAAACCTTGCCACGTTTGCTCGATGGTTGTCGTTTACGTGTGCCTTTGCGCCGTTTCGTGGTGCGCTACGGTGTAGAAACTATTAAAATAACAAATTTAATAGACTCTTGCCTGCAATACTATAATATTACCAGTGGTATCGTCCGAATCAGACGACGACAATTCCGTTACATCCGATGATGACTCGGATGAGCTCGAAGATGTTTTAATCAGTGACTCTGGTTCCGACACCAAATCCAATTCAGCTGTAACCGATTTCTCAATTTCTTCCTCTTGTTTCTCTTGCGCCTTTTCCTCGGATGTCTTTTGATGTCTTTCCTCGACAATCTTCTGTGCCTCTTCCTCATTTGCAATTTCCGTTTTTTCCCCATTCTTTTTTTGTCCCTCTTCCTCATTTTTTTCTTCGTCCTCTCGTACATGATCACCGTGTTTACTCGCTTCAGCTTTAATGAAATTTAGATTGAAAAACAATATTAAATTCGCTATAAAAACAGCTTCGTTATGAAAAGCTTTTGCTTGTAACTGATGTGTTAGGCCGAAAATACATGTGCAATTTTGCGTTGACGGTATGCTGCATTTTCCATTGTAATACGATATTCACGATAGGGTTAATATAATGCATTAACTCGCGTAATAGCCGATCCCGAGGCCGATCCCATCAACGCAAATTGCTCATATATTTTCGACATAACTAATAATTTTGTGTCGTATATTAGTGAACGTATAATCTTGTCTTCCAATTCACTAAACAAAAGGAACGGAGAACTGTTCGCCAAAATTTTTTTTCTGCGATTTTGAGCTTCGTGGACGATAGAAAATAAACTTGATATCATCATTTCTCTCGAATAGAACATAAATTCCTATGCTCAAGATTCTAATCGAGAAATAACGTTCGATCGAAACGCAGTGAATAACTGAAACTAATAGCTCAATTCCTGTCAGCGCTCCTAAATTTAACAACTGTCAATTTATCCGATCAAAAAATAAGTGTTGGAACTACACTAAATATAACCTTTTACAATAGAGTTAAATTTATCAGTTCCGTTGAATGCTGATGGGAATCGGGCTAACGTATCATGAAAACCGACCGGACTGAAGTCAAATGAGGTGAATGTGAAAAAGAGTCAAATTGTGCTTAGTCCCACCTGTTCGTTTGGGTTTTGTAGCGTGAATGCGCTCCAAATGGCCCTTTACTATTGTTAGCTCCCATCGAGGTAAGCTACCGGGCTCTGAACGATTCTGTGGTGTCACTTTTTTGAAACACAGTGGACATATCATCTGGCATTGGTATGAACGCAGTCCGTTTGAAAAAATACACCAAACCTTGAGCCATTCATTTTCATCAAAACGCGACGAGTTCTGTAAGAAAATGTCACTTATGAAAAATTATTAAATGAAAATTGAGATTTACCTCTGTAAAAGGTTTCAGAGCTTTTTCTTTATAAATCTTCGCAATCTTTATCTTCAATTTTGCATGCTCGATCCTCGTAGATCCGTCAGTAATTTGTTCGTTTGCATCTGTGTAAGATAATACATTTCGTAAGCTTGTCTTAATAGCTCATAAACATCGTTCAATTTTAAATATTTGAAATCACATTTGTATAAGATCAAAGTTTATGGATCTTAATGTGACTTTCATCTGATATAATTTACTTACTAGTGCTATGACTGACTCCTTGGCTTGATGAAATGGTGTTCACCGAATCGCTAGTTCCGTTTTTATTGCGTTCATCATACTGACCGGAGACTAAAATCAAAAAATTGATTAAGTTTCTATTTTATGATTTACTTATTTATATAAATGAAAATATTTGTTGCGATTTGTTACAAAACATAAAACGTCTATTCCACACTCGGATTGTCACACTCGGGCTACGGCATGTACACATCAAGCGATTAAAAAAGTATTTATCATCGAGTTAAATACAACGTTTTTCTCAATAAATCCTACGGCAGCTTCTCATTTTGTCAACTAATTTGAGAAAACAATTTTCTTTGCAAGAAATTTTAAGGAGGAAGTATTTGAATTATAATGTTTTTGTATACTCCTCAATAAAACCAAACAAAATTAGGAAATATAAACTAAATTTATGGAGGAACGTGTATTATAACCAATATCCTCTGAGGCCGAACCAGTGTCTACGTTTCGATAATTCATTCTATTATAACTCTAGGCCCGCACTGACTCTATTGGCATTCGGGCGATGCCTGAAGGGTCTGTAAATTTTTTATTTGAACGAAAGGATTTTCACAAATTTTCTTCATTCAACACCCGACCCATTCCGGTCCTTCATAATTAACGCTTGAAGAGAGGAAAGAGAAGGAAAACTGTGCTTCTTCATGTTCAAACCCTGGTTTTAGTAGTAGAGGACATATTTTCGTGAAATAAACACGAATTTCATTTTCGTAGACTTTGTCACTTCTCGAGATTTTCTACACTTAAAATTCCTCTATGAAACTCAGAAAATGACAAAGTGTTTAGTCAAAGAAATCTTAAATTCTCATAGAAGCTGAACAACGTCCTAAATTTACATGATTACCAAGTGTCGATACACACCAAATTGAAATCAGTACAAATTGGATTGCATTTTTCTGTAATTCAATAGATATTTGCGTGTGTGTCACAAAGAATACACACACACATTTTTTGAAATCTAACGAAACTTATAGTTTCATTCACAAGTATAATTCACAAATATAATTTTCGTTTGTTATTTTGAACTCCGCAAGGAGACACATAATTTCTCGCAACATAGCATATTGTACCTATATGTCGTGACGTTGCGAGGAATTAGTGAATTATTGAAAATGTAAATTACTCTGAGTAAAAACACATTGCAAATTACTGTCATCATAGAATGCACTTTTCATGCCAGTTTTGGTATTGTTTTGGTCTACTGTAAGAGTAGATCTGTTCCAAGGTTATTTACCAAACCGTCATCTTTAGAGCCATAGCCTAAACATTATTGTTGACAAAATGTTCGCAAAAGCTTTATGGCTCTGTGGATGCTCTCGTTTGTTTTCGGCTTGTCAAAAAATTCTTTTTTACAGTACAATGGAACAAATCTATAATGAAACTCGACACAAATGGAGGTATGGAAATTGTGATCTGTGATGACAGTAATTCGCGATGTGTGTTTGCCTCTTTTGCTTTTACCATACCGGCTAGTTCATGATATAACAGTTTTTATCACTCTTCGGTAGATTTCAGGCACAAAATATTCCCTTCCCACTAAATTTGAATCTTAATAGAACAGAACAACTGCTCTTTCATTCAACTTTTATAATTTTACTTGTTATATGGCTACCTAGTTCTATCAGGAGATTACAATCGCTGAAAACATCCGCCGTATCATACGCAGTTATGTCAACACAAAAACGGCTGTGAGGTAAACAAGATAGAAAGCCCTCATACTGAGTGAAATCCGTACTTACGATTGTTAAAGCTGGCAGCTCCATCAATTGTTTGATTGTTAAGTGGCATGTACTGACCAGCATCATGCGTATCGCGAACATGGTAGTTATGGGAACCTCGGTGTTCTGCAATGTAGCCAATTTTACATTATGAGAAACAGTGTTCTGAATACACTTACGATCACTGGGACCGCCAAACATAAATCGATTGTTAGATGTTTGGAATTGATGAAATGAATGGCTGTCATTATCACGGTTGTTGTGTCCATACTGCCCATACTCTGAAATTTATCAAATTGACAAAGTTGAGTGATAGAAAATCATAAAAAATTGATATGATCATTATGTGTGTCGAAAACCATCAATACTTACGATTGTTGGGGCCACCAAAACAGGATGCATTGTTGAAGGGTGAATGAAACTGATTGCCATGGCTGTTTATCGGACTGCCAATACCATGACTGCTAAAATGTAATAATTTCTAACAAATTTGAACAAGTAAATGATGTACTGATAGAATACCCTTGATACTTACAATTATTGGTACCTCCATAAATGGGCCGACTGTTTGCCGATGATTGGAACTGAGGATGAAATGAATTAATCGGGCCGCCAAAATCCTGATTGATGCGCTCATTATACGACCCATACTCTGAAATGCATCGAATTGAAACAAAAGTTTTGAATTCCACATTTGATAGATCTACTGAAGACATAGCATATAGTGGATACTTACGATTAGTTGAGCTTCTAAAAAAGGATGGATTGGCAGACGATGATGGGAATGCATTGGACCTCATCGGACCACCAATGTCATGATGGCTACGGCTGCCATACTGCCAGTATTCTAAAATGCAACGAATCGATTAAGTGTTAACTCAATTTTGATTAAACGATTGATGTGATGCACTGTAGATATAGAATTCACTTGAATCCTTCGATTACCTGGGGAACCAAAAATGCCTGGATTATTCGATGGTGGTTGGAGTTGACGAAATGCATGGCTATTGCTATGTCCATCGTACTGACCATGTTCTGAAATGAACAAATTGGTTTAGTTTCATTCGGTTAGGTAAATACAATTTTAGACATTTAACAGGTCAGGCAGACAAAATAAAACGAAAGTGTTCTCTGGTATTGATCGATATTCTATTCTGAAATTGAAATCAATACTTACGATTGCTGTAGATACTTGCTCCGTCACGTTCTTGATTGCTCGGCTCACCGTTCTCTGAAATCTCATCGTTCTCTGAAATTTATTCAATAAATTTACATACAACAAGGAGCGAATACCCATTTTTACTGTAATATATAAGAATCTCGAGAACCTTAGCATACTTACCCTCATTGGATCTTACAATCTGTTGAGCAGAGAAGAGCGGTTAAAAGTAACGAAATTTCGTCCGTTTCCATCCATTATTTCTCACAGATTTCACTATTTTTATCAGTTTTTCGCGACGTACAACAATAATGTCAATGTGTACTTGAGCTGAGATTTTTCTTTTGGTTTTTTTCAATTTTCTTTCAATGCAAGCTAAGTTTTTTTTACACCCCTACGTACAACAAAGGTATAAGTAAAATTAACTGAATGAATGACTTAATACCACCTGATACTCGGTCATAGTTACAATTGTTATGTTTCGTAGCTGATATCAATCTGTAGCTTGAATATTTGCAGTCATCATTCGGGAACAAGCTCACAGAGGCAAATAATAGAAGGGATTCCCTTGTGAAGCTTCTTGAATTGAATGAATGTTAAATGTCTAATGAATTTATTGTGATTGGTAGTGAATCAGATCCATAACGAGATGACTCGAGAGTTGACATGGTGACGCGGATTAGCCATGACTCGGTACTTAGACATATTTGAAAATGGCAGCGCCATCTCTCGAGTTTTACTCTATGTAGAGCTCTCTTACAATTAATAAGACTTCTGAATAGCAGAGAGCACTCCTGAATTCTAAAGCTCCAAGATCTACAGTCTTCTCAAAATAGGTAGTAAGAATTGCATGTCTTTAATTTTTTTATAATTGCAACAGTAGTTTCAATCTCACACCAGTCTATATACACATTACGTCAGTTGTCTCCCTCCGCAAGTGCGCGTGCAGGCAGTAAATGCGAGTATGAATATTGCTAGTTAATTAATTTTTTTAAAGAAATAATATGAAAAACGGTTCCGAATTCAAGGGAAAATTAGTGAAACACATAATGTGGATAGATTTTGTCAAAACGATGGCAACGATAAAACACTAGATACGTTGATAGTAATATCCGCCAATTCATTGACTCTCATCGACTCAACATTTACAACTAATCTAAGTGATGTTACGCGAAACATTCAATAAAATTTTAGACAAGCTTTTGCACTGGTGTGCTTCGCGACAATTTTTTTTTTCAAAACCACTTAATTGTTGAAATTCGGAGCGCTAGAAGAATGAAGTGAAAAAATAGGGAAATTTCACACAGATGCTTAATTCAACTAATCGGTCTTAAAATTTTACAGTACGTGAGAAATTACATCGTGTTCAAGGAGTCTCTTGATAACTACTACATGCTAGCGTCCGGTCAGAGTCACAAACAGCGCACTGATGGCATGTAATATACTAAGATTGCCAGGAATCCACTCGATCAATACATCAATTAGAATTTTTCGTCATTGACTTAACGATCAGTATGGTTTTGGAACCTGGTGCGAAGGGCAATTATGGTCAATAGTAATTTCACTTAATCTTGTCAAGAAATAACCTCAATAGTTACTTTCGAACCAGGGACCGCCAGAACTCGTTTCGAGAGCATTTGTTGTGCAGCCATTCCCATTGTGATCATTCTGTTAGGAACCTTGCTTTGCGAAAATTCATAAAATTAGAGTTCGATGCAAAAATTATTTTTCTTCGGTTGCTAAAGGAGTCTCTACACATCGTCAACATAAATAATTTATCCGTCACTGTTCGTTCCAAACTTGGATTCATAATAAAAACAATGTGTAACGTCAAATGAAAACATGTTATGCTGATTGTGACAGTTAAATGTCAAAGTAGTTCACTTTTCGTTGTAGAGAAATGTTCATTTTTTATATTTAAGAGAAGGCATTATTGCTCAAGGTTCAAAAAGGCTCAAGGTCTTAAGGTGTTCTTTCAGAATCTTGCAAATGGTACGTTCAGCTCAAAACAAGCAAAATCCGTATGTGCTTCAGGCAGAACCAATTTTGTCATTTGTCCATACCTATTTTATATTCATTGAGCTTCACAGTACATGCAAAGTAAATTTTGATCTCACAGCATGCCTCTTTTTAAATATTTCACCACGTCATTCACTTGAATATAAATATGGAAAACACTATTAACATCGAAAAGATTAAATTGGCGATCGAAAAAGGATCGGAAAAGGACAGGAGGACAATTTTCGAACAAATATATCAACTAAATTCAACGGCTGAATCAATTTGGTTAAAATCGCAATTAACAAAAGTAAATAATTTTTCCGCTACAAAGTAGAAGTAAAATGGGCGCAAGCTTTAAGATGCAATAGTTTTCTGTGCAACTTCTATTTTGAAATGTAGAATTGTAATGATGTTCTTATGATTGAAAATCAGTGGAGATGTACAATATTTACATCATACTCACGAAAGAACTTTCTTCGAAGTTACACTATTACTCCAAGGAACGTGATTATATTTGACGAGTAAAACGTATGTTGAAGTCATTTGTGTGGGATATGAAATGTCCCATCTCACAAAGCCATTATACAATCTGCCTTATTTAGAACAGTTGTTCTAATTTGCTAGCAAAAACTATTTTTTGACGATAGCACGGCACTTTCTTCCAGCATGAAATAAAATGTTTTTCATTCAGACGTTGCACAGAAAAGCTAAAAGGCTAAGTCGTTGATAAATGAATTTCTAAAATATCACGGCTGATTTCTTATCCTTTCCAGAATATGCCTAAGGGAGCTGCTTCTCAATCCGGAATGAATGATGATTCTCAAGCAAATAAGACATTTGATGGGAATACAGTAAGTCGCTACTATATTGTCTTTTTGTGTAGTTTAATGTTCGATATTGTGGCTATGATTGTTTATGACTACACATTTTGTCGTCGCGGTTACTACCAACCTCAGATTTCTTATATACCTTAGCTCATTTGTATTTTCTGTAAAAAAGTTGAACTGAACGTCAACCTTCTACTTTCAGCCCGAGATAAAACTAATTGAATTGGTGGCGGAAGAAATTCTAAAAAAAATTCTTTGATGACAAAGGATTCGTCTATTCAAAATCGAATTCATCTGATACTACTTACTACTTCCGTTGCAAAAATAAAAAACTGGAAAATTGCAAAGCCCGGGTTGTTTGCAGAGGCAAAATTTAGATGAATGTGTTCTGATGCAGCAACATAGCCACGATCCGAAGATATCAAGCTTAGAGGTGAAATTCAGCAAAGCTTGAAGAAATTCAATGCGAAAGTCCTTAAAAGGCAAGAGGTCTATAACGAAGCGAAAGCATTAGAGGTGAATATGGACCACATTCCTGAACGGAACGATTTGATAGCTTTTTGCATAGAAAACGAAGCACATCCATTGCTTGCTAACACAGAAGAATTCGAGGCACTAATTAATGATCCGAAGTACAGCCCACACGTATGACGAGCGAAGAACATTGTTTTATCATGGTGTGTGCGCAATTCCACTGGCGCAAATGTTGTATTTATATCTGATACAGTCTTAGAAGCGATTCGAAAAGAGAAAAATATAAAACTTCTAATGGATGGAACCTTTAAGGTGACCTTTTCAAACAAAGGCGTACTTCGATTACTAATTCACTTTAACTTCGGCTTTGCCACTTCACATCAATTTAGGCAGCTCTACATAATTAGTGTCATCATCCAAGACAAATCATACCCACTGCGTACATTTTAATGACAAAGCGTGATACCAGTTCGTATGAACTTTTAACAAAACTTAAGGCAATGTTTCCCTCTGTAAATGTCGAATGTTGCATGTCGGACTACGAAGCTGCATGCGAAAGCCATTCGTATCGTATTTCCATCCGCAAGACTTGCTGGATGTTACTTTCATTACGTCCAGGTAAGCACAAAAACATTTAGTTGTATGAAAGGGAACATCGAAGAAGAACCCTGGTTCGATACCGATCCCATATAACTTGCGCTCCTTAGTGTGTAGTATACATCGTCTAACACGTATAAGTACGTCCAGCAATAAATGTTAACCTTTTGCAGACGGCAAGCATAATACAGTATTATTATCGGGGTCTATTACTTTCACGCAAGTTCGTAGTCACATGAATTGAAATTTAGAAAA